>NC_051444.1:1425529-1435329 GCF_001649575.2 Kryptolebias marmoratus
GGAGGAGGAGGAGGAGCAGGGGGAGGAAGAGCGGCTCGACCTGAAGGTGCAGCGCCACCAGGAGCTGCTGTGCGCGCGCACGGAGGGGCATTAATGATGAATATTTACCCGTGTTGGGTTTAATCTTCGTCCTGAAGTTTGATTTATTTTTATTTTTATGGCAGCGCGCGGATGGTGAAGCCACTGCTGGCACGCGCGCACGGCCGTGTTTTTATTGGCTGCGCGCGGCGTCGCTCAGAGGAATGACGCCTTTGCTGCTGTGAGCAGCTGATGCTGAGGCTGGACGCGGAACCGCGGAAGGACTGCTCATCCTCCACCCGCGGCGGCGGTTCGCCCGCGGATTCGGGGCCGTTCTCCGTCCGGATCCGGACCCAGTCGGACATTCTGGTCGCGTCACGACGCGGTGGCCGGGCTCCTTGGGCCCCCCTGCCGCTTCTTCATCTCCCCTCCTCCTCCTCATCACCTTCCCGGGGACGATGCTCTGCCCTCGGAGTGTTTCTCAGCACGCGCGCGGAACGTCGCAGCCGCAGGTAGAAACGTCGCTTTTTCTGCCTCTAATCCGGATTATTTATGGTGCGCGCGTGACGTCAGCTGGTGTCTTCATGCGGGCTTCTGTGTGGAATGGTGAACGTCGTTGTGCAGCAGAATGGTGTGTGCACGGGCTGCTGTGTAGGCTGAGGGGCGCGTGGACAGCGAAGGAATGGTGCTGCGCTCCGCGACGCAGCGACGGGAGACACGCAGTTCGGTGCAGAGAGATCAGAATTAACACACACACACACACACACCCTCCTCACGCGCGTGCACACACTCTCTCTCATGCACTCAACAGCCTAACACAAACTCATCAGCCTTCAGACACCAACAGACGTTTGTTATCGCCCGCCGCCGATCTGTGATGTGTCTGCTTGTGTTCGTTTGTCTGTTAGCAAAATATCTGATGTATCACCGAAAGAATTTTAATGAGACTTTCAGGATATAATCACTGGATGCAACTTTTGTAGTTGACCCAATCCAAGATGGCCGCCACAGCTAATCAACCTCAGTCACTTTTACAGATATTGGGCTAAAATTTGCTGAGTGTAATGTGTGACATTTCTGCTTAAAACCTTGGCATTAATGATTATCTGTTAGCAAAATATCTCTTTACCCAGTGGACACATTTTCATGAAACTCTCAGGAAGTCATGGTCAGACGGTTTTCTGGACCTCATTAACTTTTGGAGTCAACCCAGTCCAAGATGGCTGCCACAGCTAATCAACCTTTTACAGCAATGGAGCTACACTTTGGTGTGGTAGTAGCTTATAGTCATCCTCAATGCTTACTTCGAGTGCTAACATGTTCCACCTGATGTTTGTCTAAAACTGTGTCATGAGAGGAGGCGGGTGACATGCATCCAAGGAATGTGAGGCCTTTAATTTGTTTCTGTTTCCCTGCTTTGTGTCTCGGCTTTAAAGACCTTCAGAGACATGTTTACTCCGAGGAGGCTCAGCGTGGCATCATGAGCGACATTAATGCATCGCTTCAAAAACATGTTTTTTTTTCAATCGCATGACAACAAGAAAGCTGCAGCAACAGATCCTTAACTGCGTAGCCATGGATGGCCTCTACATCCACCTTTTTTCCTCCCGTTGGAAGGATGTGTGGAGCGCACACTGCATAGGAAAACGCCCACACCCGCACATGAGCCAAATCCACATTAAAGTCTTTCTTCTTTTTGCGCTGCTGAATAAATCAGGGTTTAACAAATGAAGTTGAGCTCTGATGGCTCCTGTCCAGCAGCGTTACAAAAGAAGAATTTATTAATTATCATCAGCTTTGGATTCATGACAGAAGAAGAAACGAGCTCCTTTTCTTCCCTCCTCATGTCAACTGTCTCTGTCTGTTAGCAAAATATCTCATATCTAGACGTACCCATGAATACTTTCTGAGAGTTTCGATAAAATCCATTCTGGGTGAGATATTTTGCTAACAGACAGACAAACGAACACAGACACAGATCAGTTGGTTGAACAGAAATCACAGTTTTCATTTTTAATTTAGTTTATTTCAAACATTGTAGGAACAAAAAGTCAATAATAATAATAATAATAATAAACTGAAATTACAAACTGTTTACAGAAGAATGACTCAACGTTATGTTCAAAATGGAATAGAAAGTATAAACTTATTAAATTCTAGCCCAGTTATAGCAACGTTTCTTTAAAGTATTTATATAAATATCTGATATATGTCGGTCTGCAGGGTATTTTATTGTGAAAAACCCGTTCTATTCCTTCCTGTTATTCCTCCCCGGCTTGCTGGTGTCTGTTAGCATCTTTGGTTAATATTTCAACATTTTTAATCTCATCTTCCTGCTTCATCCAGGCCCTTATCATCACACTCCCACCTCCGTGGTTCACCATCAGAACTACATTTTTTTTTTTTTTTTTTGTTCCAGTTCCAGTTAGGCTCATTGCAAACATTCTGGATCTCATATGAGCCAAAAATATTTATCTTAATCTCATTTCACAAAAAATAAAATAAAATAAAATAATGTGCTGCCAGGATTTTCTCGGGTTTCTTTAATGTTTGTTTGTGATGTCAAATCTTGCTGTTTTTGGAGAGCAAGAAAAGCTTTTTTTTATTTTTTCTTGGATGCCATCCTTGGACATTTACATAATTTAATGTCTTTCACACCCTCTGTGTTGTGACAGAAACTCTGAATTATTCTGAAAACTCTTTTGGCAAATCTTGAAGGTGATATGCGTCTGATTTTAAAGCTATAATGGTGTTGATGTTGGTTTATTATTGTTTGCTCTGTGCCTCATTATTACTGCTGTAAAACAACTGAAACCATTTTTAGTTGGTCAGTAATCTTTGTTTCCTTTAGCAGGGAGCAGAAATGAGTCAATCCAACAAATTAAACAACTTTCTTTCATGTTAGACAAATTCATTGCTTAAGTTCAGACATTTTAAAGTTTAGGCCACAAAATTAAACAATAAAAACCACAAAAAACAGAAGATGTATGTTTAAAAACTGCACAGAAGTGTCTTTTTTCCTAGTTTACCAGCTGCCAGAATAAAATGCTTTGGACACAAAAGTCTTATTAGTTTTTAAACTTCTTGTAAAGTTTTGCTGAGCTCCACATAGTTTTAGTTTTCATCTACATCTCTTGTGATTGCTTCATAAGTATTTCCTGCTGCTATTAAAGGCGGACGATCATGTAAATTGGAGAGATTTTAATAAAACTCTCAGACAGAAATCACAGCCCATCACAGCCAACATGGCTGCCACAGCCAGTAACCTTTAATTCAGATTATTTTTAAACACTGAGCTACAATCTGGTGTGATGGTAGCTGAGAGTGATCCACAGAGCATGAAGGCAGCGGGCGATATGCATTCCTTCAAGAAACGACTCTTTCTGCTCTAATAATGGGGTTTATTAGTTGTTTTATGGATTTATTAGTTGGGTTTGGCAAATTTAAAGTCATTTATGGTTTTCACTTGTTGCCCAGATTTTCTGCATCAGGTTCTGGTTAACGTTGCACTGAGAACAGATCTGAACACTTCTGTGTTGTTTGTTTTGTCTTCCAGATGTGTCCATGTGGAGTTCTGAATGAAAGTACAAGAACAACCTAAAGATATGGAATAAAGAGACGGATAAAAACCCAAAGTTCCCTCCGAGTTACAAAATAAGAGACATTTCAAGGAATATTAAATATTTTTGGAAGAGTTCTGGAGGAAAGGAACAGCAGAGGAAGAAGAGTGACGATGGCGTGTTGTCAGAAGGCGGCCATGTTTCTCCAGGAGTCCGAGGTCCGCTCCGTCTGCCGCCCGTCCAATCAGGAGGCTTCTCGTTAAAACCAGAGGAGCTCGTTTCACCTGGAGGAAGAGACCCCGCCCTCGGTGATGTGATGAATAAGTTTGAAGTCCTTGGCATTGTGGGAGAAGGTGGGTGGTTTGAAAGATTTTATGAGAAAATGACTGGGTTCTGATTGGATGAAGCATCAGAATTGTTTCTGATTGGATAAATCTGGAATGATTGATTCATCACTAAGACAACTTGGAGAGTGTCAGAATTAACCAGAATGCTTCAGATTTTTAAAGTGGAAAATGATTATATGTGTAGAAACATGAAATCATACAGAAATGGCGTTGATTAAGAAAAGTTTTTGTTTGTTTTATTTGCATAAAACAAAGAAGTTCACTTCCTGTGGGACCTCAGCCAATTCAAGATGGCTGCCACAGCCATGACTTCAGAAAGTACAAAAACGTCCACATAATTTTACAGAAATTGAACTAAGAGAGTCATCCCCAGCCCATACTCTGATTAATGTCACTGATAAGGTTTGACCTTGTTAATAATAATAATTTGTGTTTCTAACTTCATCCCTTCTCTTCATAATATGATCTTAATCTGAATCTCTGGCATAAAAGGCGGCGGGCGATATGCATTCTTTCAGGAAATATTAGGCCTTTAATTGGATTCTAATACCCTTATTTGATTACAAACCTTCGTTTCTTGCTCTGCTTCAGTTTTGTGTTGCTCTTGTTTCAAACTCCGAACATTATTAATCTCCTGTTCTGAGTTTCAGTTGATTCCTTGGCCGTTTCTCCTCTGCTTGCAGGAATAAAATCAGCTCAGAGTTTGTTCCCTGAAAGGAGTCGGCACATCTTCACGTTAAATGTCCTCCTGCAGCTCAAAGGGCAGCGGTCCTCCCACTTCCAACTTGGCAAGAAGTGTGAAGTTTCAACAGCAGAGACAAGAAAACTTCACAAAAAGAACAAATAAAACACAGAAACATGTCACCCACTGATAAACTCAGGCCTGGCACTCGCTATAAACGACGTCATACGTTAGGGATGACTATCAGCTACTACCACGCCACATTTTAGCTCAGTGTCTTTAGAACGGGATGAGTTGGCTGTGGCAGCCATCTTGAATTGCACTGGATCCCAAAGTTATTCAGTTTTAAATTTACGCCTGAACATTTCTAAGAGTTTAATTAAAATCTATTCAGTGGTTTATGAGATATTTCTCTAATATATGACAAATAAACACACAAACACAGGCAAAATCCTGATAATTTAACATTTATTCCTTGCTGAGGTGTTCATTATAAAACATTTTTCCGCAATTTATCCCGTTTTACTCCTGATTTAGTTTCAGGATCGCAGCTCAAATCAATAATTTTTTGCTTTTAAACTTTAGGAAATCAGAACAATTTTTTAATTCCTTGTAGAAAAGCAATTTGGATCCAACTTTCAGGTGTTCACGTTGTTTTAACGTCTCAAAGATTTTTCTCTTCCTGGTTTCTCTGTAAGACTTTGACCTGATTGATCCAAACAAACTGAGATTCAACTCAATTTACAAAACATTTAATCAAAGATAGCAAAAAGGAGTCCAAACCATGATACTGTTGCCGCCGTGTTTCAAACACAGAACATGCTAGGCTGCTTTAAAACATGAAATGTTTCATTTCAGGCTGATTAGTTTTGTTTATCCGCAGCCTACGGCGACACATTGTGACCATCTTGTTTTTGTAAACGTGCACAGTTTGTCTCAGCAGAGACAGAAAGCAGCAGGGGGATCTGGGGTCTGTTTTGTCTAAGATGGAGGCGTAAATGTGTGCTGAATGTGTAGGAGGGTATATGTCCTTCTCACTAACTGCTCTTTACTGCTTCTAACCTGCTGCACTGTTTGTATTTATTTATTTAACATCTTGTTTCTGAGGCTAGAAGCCAAAACATAATCAGGACGTTTAAACTCAGCCACATATGTTTGACCTTTCTGTGTGTTTGTCTTTGTTTGCAGGAGCGTATGGAGTGGTGCTCAAGTGCAGACATAAGGTAAGACTTCCTGTTGGTGTCGTTCTGTGACGGTTCTGGGCTGTGATGCATCTCTGCTCAGTACAAACAAACATTTACCTGTCAGAGGGGCAGAAAAAAACCCCAAAACAACTCATTCAACTAGCTTCAGTTCAGTGAGAAAAAAATAAATAAAAAATACATGACAGAGCAAAGTCTGTAGGAAGTGAGACTGAGACATGTTTGTCATTTTGTGAAAAGTTGAAGTGTGAAAATAATTCAACAGTTTGAGTCTGAAATTTCTCAGAGTTACTCAAGAAAGAAATTCTGTCTTTGCAGAAATGATCTCATCTGATACAGTTTAGGTTTGCATTAAAAGAAGAGAAACTCTTAAACTCTGCAAACCCAGACTCACCCGATGACCAACTCAGGTTAGCATGAATTAGTGCCGAGGAGTTAATAATAATCCAACGACACACTTTCTGTCTGCACGACGACAGGAAAGATGAATCTGATCATCTGTTCGGGTGTTTAGGACGGGTTCCTTTAGTTCATCAGATAGAAGAACACATTAGGACAGAAGTTACGATAATCGTAGCCGCTCGTTTTGATGTATAATTTGTGCTTCCTTTGCTTTTCAATGGCTGGCCCCAGCTAGAATAAATGCACAAACTGCTTGCCATACATGGTTTTACATGGTGCCATGGTTTTACCAGCAGCTCTCAAAGTGAAATCAAGTATTTTATTTTCCTCTGACTCACTGAGAAGAGACATTTTTCCCACACGTATGACAACGTCAGAGTTCCAGTTTTTGCACGAAGACTTGTCGTCTCAGACCAATAAAAGCTTTGCTGCAAGAGAGCAGTTATTTTTACTTTTCCCAGCTGGAAACAGAGGAAGGGGCGGCGAGGGAGTATGTGTTTGACAGACAGGAAGTGATGCACAGGGAGCCATTGAGTCCTGTTGGTAAATGGGTCACCCTGTTGAAAGTCTGCAGCAGGCATGCATGTGATGGAGGGAATAATAGGATTTTAAATGTTCCAGACTCGCCGGGCTTAAACCCAAACAGGCGACACAAAAGCCTCGAACTGCACCACGAAGAAATTAATTTAACGTGTTCGTTGTGTAATTTATATATTCTTTACAGCGCAGTTTGTGTTTGACAGAACATTTAATTAGCCGAGCGAATGTGTGCCAGGATTTGTTCTGCCACTTTGTGCAAGTGTTGTATTAGCATATGTGGGTGTTTGCATGGAGGCTTATGTGTTATCTTGAATACTGTTTTGGGAGTGACAATATCACAACCTACACCAGTCTTCTGGTGCCGGTACAGAGTCACCGTGTGATCCCTGAGAACTCAGAGGAACTGATAAATAATCACCTCTGATAACGGCTGATGATAAGTTCAAAATGTTTCTCAGAGTTAACGATGTGCAGAAATTATAGCTCTTAAAGTTTTGAATCCTTTGAGAATAAAAGTTTTAAAGTTTTAAACAATGATCTATTAGTGCTCAGAGTTTGTGTTTGGGGATGACTCTCAGCTACTACCACCTCAAACTTTAGCTCAGTATCTGTAAAACTGACTGAGTTGGATCTCACTGAGCTGGAGACTCGAACTTGGGAGAAAAAAGGTGAATTTCTCGTTTCAGTTTCACGGATTTCTGAGTGTGAAATGAGGGGATGTTGACCCAGATGTGCAGGCAGTACGGGTCCAACAGCTCTGAGCCTGGGAGCTAGAACCGGTTCTTCACAGTGCTCGATGAAGATCCGGTTCAGAGCGGACTTATTGGTGAGCCAAATGAGCTGCCTGTCAGTAAAGTCTGTCTCATCCCTATCAGGCAGAAATAATTCCAGAAATTATTCATTGAAGTGAAACAAAGTAATCTG
This sequence comes from Kryptolebias marmoratus, assembly GCF_001649575.2. Taxonomy (NCBI): domain Eukaryota; kingdom Metazoa; phylum Chordata; class Actinopteri; order Cyprinodontiformes; family Rivulidae; genus Kryptolebias; species Kryptolebias marmoratus. The sequence goes on from NC_051444.1 coordinate 1,433,205, forward strand.
TCCAGATTTGAACACTGACTGGTTGCAGCAGGTTTTTGGATGAGGGTATCACACACCAGGATCAGACTACAGGATCCATCGAACTCTGCCAGGACACAGTTTAAAAGACCTACAAACATGGAGGACAATCAGCTCACTGCTGCTGCCGCTCTTTCGGCTCTCTCCCTAACTCGTCGTTCGCCATCGTTGTCTTCTGATGCTGTTTCCTGTGCCCCATCCTCTCCTTTTCATTGGCTGCGGCAGCATGTGTTTGCAGTTGGGTCAGAAATCTGTTCACACGACCCGACTGCGTTCAGATCCGGCTCCAGAACTGTCGGGTCCGGTCTGTTCCCCTCACACTCAGATTCTTCTGTCCCAAACTACAGACTAAAATCTGGCAAAAAAAATAGTGTAGCTTGTCCCCAGCCTAATGAGACTTCACTATTAGTAAATTAAATCTCTTTTAGCTTCATTCAATATGAGAAGAGATTTATGACATATGTTGCTCTAATTAAAAAATAATTGTTGCTTATTATTGTCTTAGTCAAACTGTTTGAAACTTGAATGTTGTTTTGACTTCATCAGTGGCTTGAAAAAGAAAATCTTTGGATGATAAATGATGCAAATATCAGCATCATCAGGGTTTAGCTGCAGAGATTTAAAGGCAGATGTGGGGGTTTTTTTTGCTGGCTGGTAAATCTGGTTTTGTTTTTACGAAACATTTGTCAAAAAAATGCATCTTTACAATCTTTTTTATTTTCACATCGGAGCTGTAAATCTTCATTATGTCTGCAGACAGTTTTTGTATTTAGCATCCTTGTAAATCAGCTGGTGCATGATGAAGAGCGCAGCCATCTGACCTTCTTCAGACAGAAGGACAAACCAGCCGAGGAGGAGCTCTCAGAGCTGGGATGAATTGTTTTCACCATAAAGCCCGAGGGGATTATTTAAAGATATATATGACAGAAAACACAGCTTTCCAATGAAAGCAGCTTTCCTTGAAGGAAATCACGTCCCGCGCTTTCTTGCATATCAAAGATGTTGCATGATCTGAACTCGGAGCGGGGGATGACCACACCACATTTCTTTAAAACCTCACCAAACAAGCCTTTGTCTGTCTCTGTTAGCAAAATATCTCATGCACCACTCACGTTTTCATTGAGACTCTCAGAAAGTAATCAATGGATACAACTGTGGGGTTCTATTCAAGATGGCCGCTACAGCAGGGACAGGGTTTGACCTCTCATCCAAATCTCTGACATGAAAAGTAGTGGGTGAAGCCAGACTTTAATTGCCTGATTGTGTTTATTATTTTATTTCCAGTTTATTGAGTTTAACTTGAATTTCTTAGGAGTGAAGTTTAGTTTTTGCTCTTTGCCTTTTATTCTGAAACTGCTGACTCTTTATCTGAATTCATGCCTTTAAGAAGCACCTTGTGTCCTGTTTGGTCTCTCATGGCCTCATTTGTTCACAGGAAACCAACGAGCTGGTGGCCATCAAAAAGTTCAAAGACAGCGAGGGTGAGTGAAACAACAGCAACTTTTATGGCAGGGAGTGAGAGACGTCACCAAAAACGTCTTGACGTGTTTTTAATTTCCACCCAGAAAATGAGGAGGTTAAAGAGACGACCCTTCGGGAGCTGAAGATGCTCCGGACGCTGAAGCAGGACAACATCGTGGAGCTGAAGGAAGCTTTCCGCAGGAGAGGGAAGCTCTACCTGGTCTTTGAATACGTGGAGAGGGTAACGATGTTGTTGTGTTTAATTCACCCGCTCTGTGATCTGTGCACACCTTCCTACTTCTGTATGCTGCTGCATCCAGGCTGCTTTAGAGTTGTAGGATGCTGACTGCTCAATTAAACATAAAAAAGGTGTCACCATGGCAACACAGAAACTGTGCTGTTGGTGAGTAATGGTATTCCCCACTGTGTTGCCAGGGTGGCCAACCAAGTATTTATTATGTGAAACTCACTGTACTTCAGCTACGGATGGATGGATGGATGGATGGATGGATGGATGGATGGATGGATGGATGGATGGATGGATGGATGGATGGTTGGATGGATGGATGGTTGGATGTTTGGATGGTCGGTCAGATGGATGGATGGATGGATGGATGGATGGATGGATGGATGGATGGATGGATGG
>NC_051444.1:1435429-1440963 GCF_001649575.2 Kryptolebias marmoratus
AAGTGTAGTTCTGATGGTGAACCACGGAGGTGGGAGTGTGATGATAAGGGCCTGGATGAAGCAGGAAGATGAGATTAAAAATGTTGAAATATTAACCAAAGATGCTAACAGACACCAGCAAGCCGGGGAGGAATAACAGGAAGGAATAGAACGGGTTTTTCACAATAAAATACCCTGCAGACCGACATATATCAGATATTTATATAAATACTTTAAAGAAACGTTGCTATAACTGGGCTAGAATTTAATAAGTTTATACTTTCTATTCCATTTTGAACATAACGTTGAGTCATTCTTCTGTAAACAGTTTGTAATTTCAGTTTATTATTATTATTATTATTATTGACTTTTTGTTCCTACAATGTTTGAAATAAACTAAATTAAAAATGAAAACTGTGATTTCTGTTCAACCAACTGATCTGTGTCTGTGTTCGTTTGTCTGTCTGTTAGCAAAATATCTCACCCAGAATGGATTTTATCGAAACTCTCAGAAAGTATTCATGGGTACGTCTAGATATGAGATATTTTGCTAACAGACAGAGACAGTTGACATGAGGAGGGAAGAAAAGGAGCTCGTTTCTTCTTCTGTCATGAATCCAAAGCTGATGATAATTAATAAATTCTTCTTTTGTAACGCTGCTGGACAGGAGCCATCAGAGCTCAACTTCATTTGTTAAACCCTGATTTATTCAGCAGCGCAAAAAGAAGAAAGACTTTAATGTGGATTTGGCTCATGTGCGGGTGTGGGCGTTTTCCTATGCAGTGTGCGCTCCACACATCCTTCCAACGGGAGGAAAAAAGGTGGATGTAGAGGCCATCCATGGCTACGCAGTTAAGGATCTGTTGCTGCAGCTTTCTTGTTGTCATGCGATTGAAAAAAAAACATGTTTTTGAAGCGATGCATTAATGTCGCTCATGATGCCACGCTGAGCCTCCTCGGAGTAAACATGTCTCTGAAGGTCTTTAAAGCCGAGACACAAAGCAGGGAAACAGAAACAAATTAAAGGCCTCACATTCCTTGGATGCATGTCACCCGCCTCCTCTCATGACACAGTTTTAGACAAACATCAGGTGGAACATGTTAGCACTCGAAGTAAGCATTGAGGATGACTATAAGCTACTACCACACCAAAGTGTAGCTCCATTGCTGTAAAAGGTTGATTAGCTGTGGCAGCCATCTTGGACTGGGTTGACTCCAAAAGTTAATGAGGTCCAGAAAACCGTCTGACCATGACTTCCTGAGAGTTTCATGAAAATGTGTCCACTGGGTAAAGAGATATTTTGCTAACAGATAATCATTAATGCCAAGGTTTTAAGCAGAAATGTCACACATTACACTCAGCAAATTTTAGCCCAATATCTGTAAAAGTGACTGAGGTTGATTAGCTGTGGCGGCCATCTTGGATTGGGTCAACTACAAAAGTTGCATCCAGTGATTATATCCTGAAAGTCTCATTAAAATTCTTTCGGTGATACATCAGATATTTTGCTAACAGACAAACGAACACAAGCAGACACATCACAGATCGGCGGCGGGCGATAACAAACGTCTGTTGGTGTCTGAAGGCTGATGAGTTTGTGTTAGGCTGTTGAGTGCATGAGAGAGAGTGTGTGCACGCGCGTGAGGAGGGTGTGTGTGTGTGTGTGTGTTAATTCTGATCTCTCTGCACCGAACTGCGTGTCTCCCGTCGCTGCGTCGCGGAGCGCAGCACCATTCCTTCGCTGTCCACGCGCCCCTCAGCCTACACAGCAGCCCGTGCACACACCATTCTGCTGCACAACGACGTTCACCATTCCACACAGAAGCCCGCATGAAGACACCAGCTGACGTCACGCGCGCACCATAAATAATCCGGATTAGAGGCAGAAAAAGCGACGTTTCTACCTGCGGCTGCGACGTTCCGCGCGCGTGCTGAGAAACACTCCGAGGGCAGAGCATCGTCCCCGGGAAGGTGATGAGGAGGAGGAGGGGAGATGAAGAAGCGGCAGGGGGGCCCAAGGAGCCCGGCCACCGCGTCGTGACGCGACCAGAATGTCCGACTGGGTCCGGATCCGGACGGAGAACGGCCCCGAATCCGCGGGCGAACCGCCGCCGCGGGTGGAGGATGAGCAGTCCTTCCGCGGTTCCGCGTCCAGCCTCAGCATCAGCTGCTCACAGCAGCAAAGGCGTCATTCCTCTGAGCGACGCCGCGCGCAGCCAATAAAAACACGGCCGTGCGCGCGTGCCAGCAGTGGCTTCACCATCCGCGCGCTGCCATAAAAATAAAAATAAATCAAACTTCAGGACGAAGATTAAACCCAACACGGGTAAATATTCATCATTAATGCCCCTCCGTGCGCGCGCACAGCAGCTCCTGGTGGCGCTGCACCTTCAGGTCGAGCCGCTCTTCCTCCCCCTGCTCCTCCTCCTCCTCCTCCACCTCCTCCCCTTCAGGACGCCACTAATTGAGGAAACACTCCGGGTTCATTGAATTCAGACCTGATTCAGAACAGGCGGGTAACAGTGTTATCACACAGCGCATCTTCCTTCAGGACATGTTGTACAACTGCAGCATTTCAGCAGGAAATCAAAATAATATATCGTAATATAAATAATTACAACCCAATTCTGTAAAATGTTGTGAAAAACGAAAAAAAGCTGAACGCAATGACGTCATAATCCCATATTTTATTCACAATTAAACACAGCAAATATAACCAAGAATCTGTGCTGTTTTTTGTTAAATTTCATGGCAGCAACTCATCTCTTTATTGCCATAAAAGACTGTAAAAGTAAGCAGTTTGCAACCAGGTTAATAATCAACAGGTCAGCGAGAGGACTGAGGATAAAAAGAACATTTTATAAAAGTAAAGATGGGCAGAGGTTCACCAGCTAACAGGAACTGTCTGAGAACAGAGGAACACTTTCAGAATAAAGTTCCTGAATCAAAGACTCTGAATCTCCATCATCAACAGATCTGAAGCATCTGTAGAAACCTCTGAGGTCAAAGGTCAGGGCTGGTTCAGGAACTCTGTCTGTAAACACAGTTCACCGTGCTGCTTAAAGCTCTATTAGGCAAAGAAGAAGCCAGATGTGAACAGATGTGTCTCCTCTGGACCAAAGAGGAGAACTGTTCTGAGGTCAGCCTGCCTCTCTGATGGTATGGGGGTGCATTAGTCGAGGTTTTAGAGCAACATCTGCTCCCATCCAGGACTGTTGAACAGACAGAATGGGACAAAGTTCCCTCCAAAACAACAACAAAACAAACAAACAAACAAAGAACTGTAAACATAAATAAATCAACAATCCTGTCAATAAATTACTGTTAAATTTACAGCAGGTTTATTTACTTATCTAAGGTTTAATCCAATAATCGGAGTTGTAGTTTTAGATTATTGTTTGTATAAATGTGATTTTCTCTCTGAGCCACAATAAAAGCATCAAATCCTGAGTTTGTTTTCACACTGAGGCCTCCGGATCAAAAGATTCCCGAGGAGCTCCTGGATGAGGGGAATCATTCCCCTCCAGGTGGGATTGGGAATGTGCGCGCGGCGCGGCGCGGCGCAGCGGACATGCGCGGAGCTGCAGAACATGGCGGCCTGCATCTGACAGAAAGTGAGGAGTCTCTGCTGGAACCAGCCCGGTCCAACGGTCGGTACCGCTCCTGTATGATTAATCCGCCTCCTGCCGGGGTTAGTGCAGCTTTTCGTTCCGGTTCTGTTCGGGTCTGAGGCGGAAGGCGGTCCGGTTCTCGGCTCTTTTGTCCTCTGATGGACAGCAGAGCGTGGTTCTGGTTTCTGGGGGTGTGTGGGGGGGGGGCTTCCACTGAACTCTGCAGATTATTTCTCTGCTTTCTGTCTGCAGCTGCAGAAACTGCAGGAAAAGCTGCTCGGCTCAGTCCTGCAGCCTGCAGAACCAGCGGAAGGTCCGCACGGTTCGGCCTGTGGCACAATCCGAACCGACCCGCCCACTAAATGAGCCCAGAACCCAAATCCAAATGCGTCACAGACTTTTTCTGCACGTTTAATTTCATGTTTCTGAGCTGCAGCTGTCAGCAGAGTGGAGAGGAGCAGGTTCTGCTGTTTGACCCGGTTTGTTGTGATTAATTATCGATCAGAAAAAAACCCGAACCTGTTGGATGATGACGCCCTGCAGCGGCCAGAGTCGGAACCAGAACCAAAACTGCAAAACAAGAAACCATCTAAATCAATTTACTACAAACTAAGACTAAAACCTTTTAACTTTTTTTCCTATTTTAAAACTCCAGACTTTCCCAAACTGAAATCTAAATTTATTAAATGATTTTTTTATTATATGAAACAAAGATTTTCTGTGAAACTTCAGCAGAAATCTGTTTTATTCTAACAGGAAATTTGTTTCTGACTGAGAATTTTAGTTTTTTTTAATTAAAATGTTATTTTTATTATGAAGCTGTTAAAAAAAAGGCTGTTTATTGTTTGTTTGTTTTAACTTTAGGAACATATTTAGTTATTTTCTCTTTTAAAAGAAGGTTTTTATTTGTAGTTTAATAATGAATTAATTTTAGACATTTGATGAATAATTTGTTACCAGATTCTTCTACAGTAAAAGAAAAAAGTTTTGAATGTAGATTTATAAAAAGTTTTACCTCAAACCGTCCCTTTCAGATCCAAAATAATTATTTATGTTTTTAATCTTTATATTTTTATATTTATGTGTTGAAACGATGCGTCAGATTAAAGTTTAAAACTTAAAGACGGGACATAAATCTGTTCCCTGAAAGGACGGGTCCCAGACTTTCCTCTGGTCCCGGATCAGCGCCGGCAGTAAAACAGAATTGCTTCCTGGTCTGGGGTCCAGTTTGTGTCTCAGTCCTCTGAGTGGGACGGATCGATGGAGACGGGACAGCAGGAATCCTTTTCATGTCGGCCTGAAGACGTCCCACGTCCAAATCCTGAAGGGTTTTTATGGCCGCCTGGAATCTTTATGGTCCCGTCTGACCCTGAGAGGCTCTGCAGAGACAGGAAGTCTTCAGAGGACTCTGCAGAGACAGGAAGTCTTTAAAGGACTCTGCAGAGACGGCAGGTCTTTAGAGGACTCTGCAGAGACGGCAGGTCTTTAGAGGACTCTGCAGAGACGGCAGGTCTTTAGAGTACTCTGCAGAGACAGGAAGTCTTTAAAGGACTCTGCAGAGACAGGAAGTCTTTAGAGGACTACCACACCATATTACAGCTCAGTATCTGTAAACATGACTGAGCTGTAACCAGCTTAGCTGTGGCGGCCATCTTGAATGGGGTTCACCTACATGTGGTGCTGAAGGCTCTAACCAGACATGAAGATCTGTTTTTATTTAGAAAATTAAGATTATTTATATTATTTTACAGTTTCTTATTTCTGCCATCTCATAGTTTTAGTGATTTAAAGTTTTAAATTCAGTGTTTTAAAGTAAACAAACCTTCAGATCTGCTGTTTGAACGACTGTTTGTTTTTCAGATATTCTGTCCTGTTCTCTCTGTCCTCCTGTTCTCTCTGTCCTCCTGTCCTCTCTGTCCTCCTGTTCTCTCTGTCCTCCTGT
>NC_051444.1:1441063-1451621 GCF_001649575.2 Kryptolebias marmoratus
CTCTCTGTCCTCCTGTCCTCTCTGTCCTCCTGTCCTCTCTGTCCATGTTGATGATATTGTCTCTGCAGTGTCTCTTCAGGTCCTTCCTCCTGGTCATCATGGGCCGAACGCCTCAGAGAGGTAACGTCCCAACGTCTCACCCGTCCATCGCTGATTCAGTCTTTAACCGTCTGCAGGTTCAGCAGCTGCTGGGTCCTGATTGGAGCTTTTCCTGTTTCCTGTTTCCTGTTTCCTGTTTTCAGATCCGAAGGAGGAGAAGAAGGAGAGACGCAGCAGCATCACCGCAGGTTCTGTCCTGGAGAAATCCAATGGTTGGTGTTTGGCTCCTCTGCTGTTTGTTTCTGTCTCTGAGGGACATGAGCAGACCTGAACACACACAGTTAAATGCATATCGCCCGCCACCTAACCTGCCAGCTTCATCTGACAGACTGAACAAAGTTCTGCTCAGGCAGGTCCTTAAAGGAATGCATATCACCCGCCGTTCTGCTTAAACTGTGAAAATAATCAGCAGAGTGTCTGCTGAGGAGGACTCTCCACTGGTAAACTAGCTGTGGCGGCCATCTTGAATCAGGTGCCTCCAGTGATTACTTTCTGAAGGTTCAGTGAAAGACATTAAAGATATTTCGCTAACAGAGACAAATAAACACACAGGCTGGGGCGGGTGTTTGATAAAAAGCTGAATGTTGGTTCTCCTGGGTTCTCCTGAGTTCTCGTCTTCTCTCTGCTGGTAGAACCGTTCAGCTGGGAGGAATATCTGAGGGAAACTTCGTCGACCGCAGCCTCGCCGGCCTGCTTCAGACAGGTACCTCATCTTCACCTTTTTATTTGAACTTCTGCTTTTCATGTTGCTGATTCTGTTGCTTCGTTTGGTTAAAAATATTTAAAAATAAATGAACGGAACGTAGACAGATCCGTCTGCTTCCGAGGAGGAGATGATTGTTTCTCAGCTGAAGATGATTTAGATTTTTCTTGTTGTCCAAAGACACCAGTTTTTGTAGCTTTTTCCTCAACTTCAGAATCAAATAAGAGACTCGTTGGACAACAAAGGAAGGAAATTAGATTAATCTATAAATTCTGGGTTCAGTTAGTCTGAACTTTTTAATTAAAACTGTTACTTTTGATTGTTTTTGATAAAAATTTACAGCTGTGAGCAGATCTTCACAGATCTCCACAGACGAGGTTCTGGGTTTGATCTCCGTCTCCTGGTTGGTATTAACGGTGTCTCCGTGTCCCCCTGCAGTCCAGAGTCCCTCCCTCCAACGATTTTAAATCCGGCATGAAACTCGAGGCTCGGGATCCTCGAAACTCTAACTCGGTGTGCATCGCCACGGTGATGGGCATGATGGGAACTCGCCTGCGCCTGCGCCTGGACGGCAGCGACAACACCAACGACTTCTGGAGGCTCGTGGACTCTTCAGACATCCAGCCAATAGGAAGCTGCGAGCGGAGCGGGGACATGCTGCAACCGCCGCTGGGTGGGTGTCTTTCAGAACAAGCTGCTTGTTTCTGTAGTAAAATATGAGAATAAAAGACAGGAAACAAGGAGGTAAATAACTGTTAATTGTTGCTGATTTATTTATTCATTTGATTGTCCAATCACAGGCCGTCTTTACAGAAAAGATCCAACTCGCTTTATGAACGATTCTCCAGTTTATTCTGATAAATCTGAGATCTTTAATTGACATTTTCTTAAAATTAGCTGCTGATTTGATCTAATTTACAGTCTGGTTTCAGAGCAACGCACAGTTCTACTGCAGCAACTTTAAAAGTATTAAATTATTTTATTTGAAGCTTTTTTTTTAGGTAAAAAGCAACATTACGCAGCTCTTTTTATTCATTTATCAAAAGCCTTCGTTACAGTCGATTATAAAATCCTGCTGCATTCAGGAACTGAATCGTGTCCAGGTAAACATCTGTCCTCTGGTCTGGTTCTGGTCCAGAAGTCTCCTGGTTCCTTTAAGTTGAGCTGCCATGTTGTTTTTAGAGAGAAGAGGCTTTAACCTTTGACCTTTGACCTGCTAACTGAGGCCTGTAGAGTCTGAGATGGAGCTCATTGCACGGTCTGACCTTCAGGGATGGACTGTATCCTCCTCTCTGTAGAACGATGGACTCCAGATAGTCTGGAAATGACCTTTGACCCTTCCCAGATTGCTTCTCTGAGGTCATTGCTGTTGTTTTTCCGCCCTGGCGTTGTGTTAACCCTTACCTGCAGCTCGTGATCCTGAGGAAGCAGATGTTCTGTCCCAGATTTAACAGCTGGAAACATGAGAGCAGCTGCAGCAGCTTCATCTGCGTGTTTGTGTTCAGGTTTCAGGATGAACGCCTCCTCGTGGCCGATGTTTCTCCTGCGGACGCTCAGCGGGGCGGAGATCGCCCCCGCCGCCGCTTTTAAGAAGGTAACGACTCCTGGAAGATAACTATAGAAGCCAACAAGTGGGATTAAATAATATCAGCACCACAGGAGATTTCCGAGATGTTTCTGCTGGAAAATGCAAGACTGGTTTTCAGGTCTTTGTCGTAAATATTTTTCAAATTAAAATGTATTGAACAAAACAATTTTTTAAAGATAATTTTGGTGTAAAAGTGCAGAAACAAAACAAATATTCTCAGATTCCATGTTGTGTTTTTAATGTTCACAGTGATTTCTAACGCCACCGTCCTAAATATGTTGGTTTTATTTAAGATTATTTAAGATTAAATGACTGTCAGAATAAAAGCCTCAGCTAGAACCAAAACATGACTGTCAGAATAAAAGTCTCAGCAGAACCAAAACATGACTGTCAGAATAAAAGCCTCAGCCAGAACCAAAACATGGCTGTCAGAATAAAAGCCTCAGCCAGAACCAAAACATGGCTGTCAGAATAAAAGCGTCAGCCAGAACCAAAACATGACTGTCAGAATAAAAACCTCAGCCAGAACCAAAAAATGACTGTCAGAATAAAAGCCTCAGCCAGAACCAAAAAATGACTGTCAGAATAAAAGCCTAAGTGGAACCGAAACATGGATTTTCAGAATAAACGTTTTATCCATCAAAATGAAGCAAAGTGAAATCAGAAGAGAGAATAATGTCCGTTAAATATTTAACCAAACATAAACATTGAGTTTAAAAATCAAATGTTTGTTTTTCTTTTCTGTTTAATTTTTTTTGAATAAGAGAAAATTTGACCACATTATTGAAGTTTATTTTGACGTACATTAGTTGGATATTTGTCATTAAAGCTGAAGTTCTGGACGTTTTCCGGACGTTCTGTGTTCAGGAACCTCCCAGCCCCGTGAAGAACTTCTTCCAGCCCGGCATGAAGCTGGAGGCCGTGGACAGGAAGAACCCCTACCTGATCTGTCCCGCCACAGTGGGAGAGGTCAGAGGTCAGGAGATCTTCGTCATGTTCGACGGCTGGAGAGGCGCCTTCGACTACTGGTGCCCGTTCGACTCCAGAGACGTGTTTCCTGTGGGCTGGTGTTCTCTGACCAAACACAGCCTGCAGCCGCCGGGGAACTTCTGTGAGTTCACAACAAACTCCATTTAACTTGTTTTTAAATTAGATCTATGTGTCGTGTGAATTTGCATTTATAACAACTTGATAAAAACATCAAATTTCATCTCCTGACCGGTTTTATCTGATTAGCAGGAAAAAACTAAATTTCTCTCCCAGAAAATCATGATAATAAAATTAAAATAACATTTTGTGTTGGTGAGCAGTGTCATTGAACCTGCAGCCTACTGATGTTTTATTTTACAAATAACTTTAAAGTTATTATCCTAACTAAAGAGGATGTTGGTTGTTTTTGTTGTTTTTGTTGTTTCTGTTGTTTCCCTCAAAGCTTTGGGATGTTATAAATATTCACCACCAGGGGGCAGCAGAGCGTAAACTCTGATATTTGAAGTCTGGATGAATTTAGGCTGAAAACTGCAGAAAAAACAGATTATTCTGAGACCGAGTAAGAATATCACCGTGCTGCGCTTGTTTTTTTAGACTCACCCTGATTCCAAAGTGTTTTTATCTTCTGGACTGTGAAGAACGACAGTGAAAGTCAGAGACGCCTCGTTTTGAGATTTATTGAGATTTTTGAACTCTGAGGATAATTGACAGAGTATTTAAAGACTTTAGAATAAAAACAAATGATGTGGTTCTCAATATACGGTATGAAGTCATTTACAAGGTTTGACCAAACGGCTACAGTTTCATCGTTTTCTCAGCATGAACTGGTTTTACTTTAAAACTCTGACGTGAAAGGCGGCGGGTGATATGCATTACTTCAAGGATATGTTGGATTTAAATCAGCCTTTCCAAAGGTCATTATCAAATTTCTTTCTCCCTGAAAATTTACACCAAAAACAACAAAAAAAATCTCATTATCTGTGGCTGACGAAGTGGAACGAGCAAAGAAATGTGGTGAAAGTAGAAATAATTTGCTTCATTTGGAAATGATCTTTAAACCTGCTGACAAAGACCGAAGCACCTCCAGTTTTTTATTATTTTTTTTATTTTAAGTCCCAACTTACCCTGAATTTCTTATAAATGAAAGCCCCTCTGAATATTCCAGAACCTGACACCTTTGGGACAAAAATGAAAGTGAACATTTTGTTCCTCGTCTGTATTTATGAAGCTCCTGGTCTTTTCAGCCATCGTGGTGTTTTTTGTCCATAAGTGAAAAAGTGGGTCTTTGTTGAGGTGTTAATGAGCTGATAATTAACTGTGCATGTGAGAAAAGAAGTGAGAGACGCTGTAATTACTACTTTTTTAAAATTAGCTTTCATTCAGTTTGTCCTGGTGTGACCCCCGCCGCAGTTTTTACTGAAGAACCAAAAAAAAAGAAACATTTGGTGCAGAAACAGCTTTTTTCTTCTCTTTATTTAACAGAAACTTTCTGTCATCTGACTGGTTTTTACTTCTTTTTAAATGTTGATTTGAATATTTTCCTTTCTTGGTCAGACTTTTATAAATAAATTTACTTTTTTAAATAAAAACTAACAATAATGTCACTTTTTGTCACCTGGTAGTTCTGATGCTATCATTTCAGACTCCTAAAATAAAACGTACCAACTCGTTACATGAACCCCCTCCCACGCTTTTAATTTGAAGGTCAACTAAGCAGCAGGTCAATATTTTAATTTATGCACTTTTTAAATCTGATGGTCCAAAGTGGGAATCTTTGCAACGTTTGCTCTAAATTAGTTTATTTAAGACTAAAATAATGTTAAAGGGAATAAAAGTGTTTCCTGCCACAGGAAAAATAAATAAGAATAAAAACAAATGTCTTTAACCTCTAATTCTTTACATTTAGGTTCCTTTATTAGCCATAAAAATAAAGTAATTTATATATCATTCACTTCATAAATTAAATTTCAACTAAAATTCATTTAATCTGTTTTTTTGTTAGATTATTGTTGAGTTTTCTGTTTGGAGCCAAAAAATAAATCAGATGAAACAAAATAAAGTTGAGTTTTAGATCCAATAAAAGATTAGATTAAAGAAAAGAAAAGATAAGAAACAAAAAAATATAAAAGAAGAGCTAAAATAAGAATAAAGATAAGAGAAGATAATAACTTTCTGTTAAATTACAGACAAGGAAAAGAAAAAAACAAAACATCATAAAATATATGTTAAATCTCCACACAGAGTATATTATTGTTAATTATTTATATTTTATTATTGAGGAAACGCGGATCAGAACTTTTATTTTTCAGCATCTTTTCTAAAACATCAGTTTTTCAGGATGTTTTGTTCTCCGCCTTCAGCTGCTTCGGTTCTAAGATCCTCAGAACCCTTCAGAACCCGACGGACGGCCCGTTGTTGACTGTAATCTGTAAAAACAGAGAAAATATTTATATAAAAATAAAAGTTCAGCCTGAGGGAAGGTCAACCCCCCCCCCTCATTCACAGCAAGAATTAACTTAAAGTTTATTTTAAAATCTGAAATGTCTGCAGAAACATCAGGATCAGTAAAATTTAACCTTCCGAAACTGGACTTTAGTCTTTGGTTCTGAGGGTCCAGATGTTCCACAGAACCTGGTTCTCCACCTCCAGCTGTTGTCTTGTTCCTCTGAGCGCTGCTGACTCAGATCTCGGCTGATACGGGTCCGAATGGCCGCCTCCTGGTTCTGGTGTCGGGTTACCCCTCCTGGGTCGCTGCAGAACTTCAGGACTGTCCTGGTCCAGTTTGACCTTTCACCCCCCCCTTCCCCCGAGGCCTCCTGAGACGCAGGTGACTGATGCGGGCTGTCGATGTGTCCCACAGATAGCACACTCCCCCCCTCCTCCTCCTCCTCCTCCTCCTCCTCCTCCTCCTCCTCATCCTCCCACCTTCCTCTCCCTCCCTCCCTCTATGCAAATCTGACACTCCCCCCTCCTCCCCCCTGCCTTCCCCCTCCTCCTGCTCATTCATTGGTGAGGCGAGCTGGAGCAGCGGGGCTTTGTTTTGGGCTTCAGCCTGCAGAACGAATCAGGGACAGACCAGAGACAGACCAGAGACAGACCAGGGACAGACCAGGGACAGACCAGGGACAGACCAGGGACAAACCAGGGACAAACCAGGGACAAACCAGGGACACACCAGGGACAAACCAGGGACAGGCGGCTGACAGAGCCAGAAAACAAACGATGAGCTTCAGTCGAAGGAAGCGGGACAAACGGGAATTTTAAAGACAAACAGGAAGCAGAGACTTTTATTGTGACGGCCTCCTGCTTTCACTCCCCCGTTGTTTCTGCAACTTCTGCTTCTCCTCTGCGTTTCCTGGTGAGTCGTCTTGTTTTTACTCTTCTGCATAAAAGAAGACAAACTTTCTGCTCGTCTCTTTGTTCTCGTTTTTTCCTTTTGGAGGATTTTTTTCTTCAGCCGGTTGATTATTAATGTGCAAACTTCAAAGTTTCTGTTTTCCTCCAGAAAAGCTGCAGAGCAGTTTGGAGAAGTTTAAAATGTTTGAATGTTTTTGCTTTTTTTTTGTATTTTTATCAAAAGAAAAAAAAAAACAAATCTGTTCCTAAAGAGCTCAAATCTTCTCCAGGAACACGTTTTGTTTAAAATAAAGACGAATAAAAGCCTTTTCTGCAGATCAGATCAAAGTTTTCTCACAAAAAGCTGTTTTTTTTCCTCATTTTTGACTTTAAACTTTAAAAACTTCTTGTTGTTTTCTCTTGCATTCATTGAAGTTGTTGTAAGAGACCAGCAGTTTAATGATTTAAAGGTTTGCAGCGTTCAGAGCTTCAGGTGTTTTTATCTCCCGCCGCCATAAAACACAGGCAATCATGTAATTGCCTGTCTGTTAGCAAAATATCTCATGAACCAGTGGATGTAGCTGAATGAAACTCTCAGGAAGTCATCACTGGATGAACGCCTACAACTCTTTAACTTTTGGAGACAGTTTGATTTAAGATGGCCGCCACAGCTAATCAACT
Source organism: Kryptolebias marmoratus (assembly GCF_001649575.2). Lineage (NCBI taxonomy): Eukaryota > Metazoa > Chordata > Actinopteri > Cyprinodontiformes > Rivulidae > Kryptolebias > Kryptolebias marmoratus. The sequence continues at coordinate 1,448,461 of NC_051444.1, forward strand.
GGCTGTAACCCAGTCAGTTTTTCAGATATTTAGCTGAAACCTGGTGTGGTAGTAGCTGAGAGTGATCTTTAACACAAACTCTGAGTGCTGACAGATCGTTGGTGGGAGACGTGCACTCCTTCAGGATTTCCTGGTTTCGTCGATTATTTCCTTCCAAGGTTCAGTTTGCAGAAGGTTCAGGAAATAATTGTGTATTTTTTTGGCACATTGGGCGAAAATGCGAGTCGTTTTATTTCGTTTGCTGAAGCTAAAGAAGGAGAACTCGAGCGTTTATTCGTTGTGGCTTTAAAGATATTTAAGTAACTTCCCTTTTCTGCTTCCTGTCGCGAGTTACACACCTGAAGTTTCAGGCTGTTGTAAAAAGAACAGCCTGTGTGTGTGTGTGTGTTGGGAGGGAAGTGTGAGTGTTTATTAAGGACACCAAATATGTGTCCCTGCCTGGGGGGAGGGGAGTTCTTTCTCATCTAATTATGTTTCCTACACACCCCCACGCTCACACACACACACACACACACACACACACACACACGCAGACATGTTGCTCGAGGCGAAGGCTTCACGGGTCATCGGGTCGAGCTGGAATCAGATTATTGTCATGATCAGAACCACATGTCGGTTTCACAGCCGTTCGACATGTTAATCATCTTTTACTCTGATTTTTTTCTTCTTTAGAATAAAGAAAATTTAGTTTATTTATTGTTTTCTTTTTACTTTGATCTTTTATCCTTCCAGCCACTCGTTTATTAAAGGAAGGATGAAGTCGGCAGCAGGAAAGTTGACTTTTTGGTTCCATTTGTTGGGTTTCTACGGTCCTGTCGTGTTTTTAATTGTTTTTTAATCTTTGAGTTATTGTTGTAATACGTCGCTTTTGTTTGCAGCACTTTGTCCAACAGCAGTTGTTTTAAATAAGATAAATAAATTTAATAAAGTTAGTAAGTTTCTAAAACTGGAAATTAATTAATTTCATGATTAATGATTGACTAATTTAACAAACCCATATTTTATTTGCAGTGGAACTTAGTAAACATATGAAATGTTGAAACTAAGATATTGTGTCATTGTTGCAAAAAGAAATTAGTCATTTTGAATTTAATGGCAGCAACACATCTGTAAAACAACAAAAGGCTGTAAAGTGAGAAACATCTGGAGGAACTTTTAGAGATTAACGGGTCCAAACCAGCCAGCCTGCCTCTCTGATGATATGGGGGTGCATTAGTGCCTCTGGAAAGGATCCCCTCGGGTCCAGATATTTACAGACTGATGGGAGACGAAGAGGAGATGCTTCAGAGGGAAACATCTGGAGCATCTGTAGAGAGACGTGTCGCTGCCAGCAGATTCAAAATGATCAGATTTTTTGTGATAAAAGTGTTTGATGTGTTCCACCGTGATCTGGGTTTATGAAATGAGTAAATCGTCCAGATCCAGACCTTTCTGGATTAGGGTTGTAACTGAGCGCCGCTCTTTGTTTCAGTTCTTTAAATTGTCAGAACTTCTGAGAATTTCAGAGACACGTTGTTTTATTTTCAGAGTAAAGTTTTTTAAGATTCTGGGATCTTGGTTTTGGAGATATCCTGTTCCTTGCTTATTGGTTTGCTTCTGAACTTCCTGTTTTATTTTTCAGTTTTGCGTGTTTTGTCTGGTTTCCCGCTCAGTCTGGCGTTCTCAGGTGTTTTCTTTTATTAAAGCAGCAGTTTTGGATCCACTGCAGTGGTGACAGTTGGACTGAGGTGAAGTGGAAAACTGAGAAAATAAATGTAAATTCTTTTTTTGTGGAAACTGGGACACTGCATCCTTACAGCCACAGATTAACGGGATCATTCAGGCGGTTATCAGCGCAGACTTTAAAGCCTGCTGCCGTGTTGATATAGGGGGGGGGGGTCGATGCTAAGTGACACAGAGAGACTTTATGGCTTTTGAAACTAGATATGCTGCCAACCAGGCTTTGCATTTTGCAAAATTAGAGCTTATCAAAGCTGCTCGGCGTCAATCTAGTCTTAAAAACTGAAAAACTGTTTGAAATATTGACAACATTTAGACTTTTCTGGTGCAGCTGGTTTCAGCCTCTCAGCGAGGACGGTTCTTAATCGTTACGTTCTTAAACGTAAATGACGTTCAGGAGGAAAAGATTCATCAGGTGGTCACTGAAAGCTGAAACAATGTGATGATGTCACAATAATCATCGGCCGCCCAGGTCTGAGGGTTCGTTTATCTGGACTGTTAGCGAAATATGTCGTTGAAATGTTCAGAGAGTAACTGATTAACTGGGCTCAAACCAGTTCAAGATGGCCGCCACAGCAAAGCAAACTTAGCACACACAGTTTCACACATACTGGGCTAAACTTTGGTGTGGTAGTAGCTGAGCATCGTCACTAATATTCAGCCTGAGTTAACCCTGTTTGTCTGTTAACAAAATATCTCAGACCTTTTTCGTTGTTGTAGTTTTTTCTTGATTTCGCTTGTTTTTGCTGATTTTCTTCTATTGTTTTAGTGTTTTATATTTATTTTATTTTTTTGTTTTTAACCAACTTGTGAAGCACTTTGGTCAAAGGTTGTTTTTAAACGAATTAAAGAAACAGATCCTAACAGATCGTTTAAGGATGTCAGGAAACTGTATGAGATTTTCAAGGTTTGACCAAAACGGACCATAACTCTTAACCTTAGTGGATGGGTGACATGCATTCCTTTAAAGTCTTTTATTTAGTAAGGCTTTAGCCTAATGTGTTTATATAAATGCAGTTTATTAATAAATTATTTAGTATATAAATGGTGACATGTGCCGCAGGAAGACTTACAGGAAGAGCTCTGATTTGATTTGATGAGTTTAAATCTGACATCTGTCTTCCTGTAACATCCTGTCTTCTGTATGTGACGTGAATAAAGTGTCTTATTGTCCTCAACGAGACGTTGCTCTTTTCTACGTCCACTTTCTCTCGTTTTCCAATTAAGCGTCTTTCACAATGGCCCCGCCCGGTCCCTCCTGGCCCCGCCCCTGGCTCCACCTGGCCCTGCCCCTGGCTCCGCCTAGCTCCGCTTGGCTCTTCCTGGCTCCGCCCAGCCCCACCTAGCTTCGCCTGGCCCCGCTTGGCCCCACCTGGCCCAACTTGGCCCCGCCTGGCTCCGCCCCTTGCCCCGTTTGGCCCTGCTTGGCCCCCCTGGCCCCA
>NC_051444.1:1451760-1455038 GCF_001649575.2 Kryptolebias marmoratus
AAGGGAATCAGACCCCCGCTCTCAGCCAGCTTCTACATTGTTATTGAAATAGGAGATGGCTGTTGCTGTCTTTTTCTCCACGATGATCACAGCGTCATGCTCGGTTAATGATGACAGAAGGGGGGGCTGCACTTTCTTTCTTTTCTTCATTCTAAGCTAAACATTCATATTTTAACATAATAATTATTTCCTGAGCCTAAAGATCAGGGGTTTATATCTACAGTTCTTATAGTCCCATGAAGAATATTCTCTTTAATATAAAAACATGGAGGCTTTGATGTTTTGTGACGCTGCTGATGAATAATTCAGTCATTTAAATAAAGGTAAATTTTGTGCTTTTAAATATTTATTCATTAAAAATGAAGCAGAAAAGTGTGGGAAAACCTCTGAGCTGCATTAGAACAAGAGACCGGGCCGAGCTGAAGCCAGCACCCCCTGCTGGCCGGCGACAGTACGATCTTTAAGCCCCGCCCCCTCCTCCATGTAAACAAATGGGACATTTTCCTGACTACAAAATAAAAACAGAGTATTCAGATTCTTTGATTTCTGTTGGTTCGCTGAGTTCTTACTTTGCTGCTCGATGTTCATCTACGCATTAAAATAATAAATTTATTAGTTATTTGAAGCTTTAACTAAGGCGTGATGTCACACTGTGATTGACAGCCCGATGGCGAGTTGGGAGGGTTGTAGGCGGGACTATCGCGGGTCCAGCTTCACCCCTCGAGTCTACGAACTACAAACATGGCTGCTCCCCCCAAAAACTGACATCTTGGCTTCAGTTTGGAAATGAATGGAATTAATTCCTCCATCTTTAATTGTGTCGATAAGAAAAACAACATGGCGGCCTTAGAGCCAAACATCTCCACTCTGTTCGAATCCATCCAACATTCTTATCACCCGCCGCCATGAAAGGTGGGCGATCATGTTGTTGTTTGTGTCGTTCATGTGTGACTTTATCTGTCTGATTGTTAGCAAAATAAGTGGACAGATTTTAATGAAACGTGTTTTTAACTCATCGTTTTATGATGCGGTCTTTTCTTGTTTGTAGCTTTTTTTGTTTTTCTGTATTATTTGATCATATTTATTTTATTTATTGACGTTTTATCAATGAAGAAGAACAAAAAAGCAAAACCTGTTTAATTTATTCTTTTTGCACAGACATAAAACTAATAAATCTTTCTCAGTTTGGGTCAGATTTTCTTAGATTCTGCACATTTTATCTGCATTTTAGACCCTTATGTGGAATAATTAATAATTAATTAAGAAAGAACTCATTAGATAAATTGATAAACCATCAGTTGAAGCTCCTGTTCATGTTCTCATCAGATGAAACTTCCTTGTTCCCAGTTACCCTCCCTGGTGCACTCCTCGCCCCGGTTTCTTCCTCCTCCGCGGCACATCGCTCCTCCTTCACCTCCTCCTCCTCCTCCTCCTCCATGCAGACCTCCTACCGTCTGCCCAACCCCCTCCCGCCCCTCCCCGTCCGCAAGGGTGTCCGGGGTCGCCGGCCCAAGTCTCAGACCATCGCTCTGCTCAAAGCGGCGGCGGAGGCGGCGGTAAATGGAGCATCGCAGAGTCCGACATCTGAGACCCAGCTGACCCCGAAACCACACAAGAAGAGGGGGCCCAAGCCCAAAGGCAAGGTGAGGTGTCACAGGAGGCGGAGTCTGCGAGTTTTAACGACCTGTCCGGCTCCCAGAGGTTTAATGAGAACGGGTTTGTTTGTCTCCATCCTCCAAAAGAAGCCCCAGGTGGGGCCGTCCTTCGGGGGGTCACCAGTTCCAGCCGCCCCCCCAGAGTCCCGGCTGAGCACAGGCCACGTCTCGATGGACACCAACCTCAGCAGCAGTTCAAACGTCATTTGCACAGGTGACAAATGTCTGAATATTATCCTGATGTTAGAATTAACATGCAGTTCATTTTGTTGTAGATATGTTGACAGAATTCCTTAAATGAAAGAAAAAAAAATGTTAAACAATCAAAACTAAAGATCTGAGGCGTTATTAAAAAGTGTAACATATATCAGATTTATTTAATTTGTGATATCTGCTCTGATTTATTTACTAATAACTGTATTACATTTCAAAGATCATTTTATGTTCATATCAAACATGAAACTAGTCTGAGACAGAAAGCTCACCTGAAACGCTAATACGACCTAATCCCTTTGGCTGAGCACGGCGGTGGCAGCATCATACTGCAGGAGTGCCTCTCAGTCACAGATTATGGAAATTAGAGCATCATGAATGCAGATAAATGCAAAGAAATCCTTGAAGGTTTTGTACTCGAGTTCATGTTGAAACTGTTTAATTGCTTTAAGAAAAACAGAAAAATGTTTTGTTTCTTCGTAAACACCAATAAATAAAAAGCTTCTTCCGTCAAACATTTATTCTGTATTATTTGTTTTTAATTAGATATAGTTTTAGTTGAAGATTACAGATCGAGAGCTTGGAGCTTTTTCTCTAAATGAACTGAGATTTAAATTAATTATCACTTAAACACACGTTTATAAATACGCTGTAGATTCTTTAGTTTTAGAGTTTAATTAGAAACTTTCCTGTGCTCAGAAAGAAGGGTTAGAATACAACATTTCCCTCAAAGTGCTTTTAAATTGTGGTCAAACGTTTCCTTTTCTCCGACGTTTCTCCTCCACAGTGTGCGTTTACGTGAACAAACACGGGAACTACGGCCCACATCTGGACGGAAAGCTGGTGCAGCAGCTGCCGGACCACTTCGGCCCGGCTCCGGTCAACGCCGTGCTCCAGCAGGCGGTTCAGGCCTGCGTGGACTGCACCTTCCAGCCCTCGGTGCTGCTGAGCTTCCTGCAGAGCCAGTCCCACTCAGGAGGAGAGGTGATCAGAGGTAAAATCCCTGAAGGTCTCAGGATGATTGGATCAAAGCTCAAACTCAGCAGGTGTTGGCTCAAAACATTTGTTTTATAAGTGTGGAGTTTTTCTCTTTGAGCTCATGATCTCAAGCTTCAAACAGCAAAGATTTAAGCTTCATTGAGGTTTATTCCCCCACCACGAAAGGCGGGTGATCATGTACACGGCCGTAGCCTGAGGTCCACCAGTCATTCTCCTCCTGCACATCAATTACAATGAAGACCAAAACTGAATTAAAATAGAAGCATTTATTTAAAACAAGTGACTTGAATGTGTATATGACATGTATTTGTGTGTGTTTGTAAATCCATGGGGATCAGCCTCATCTGAAGCAACAGAGGACTCAGGGCACAACCATGATGACTCACTGAAATGACATGAATTAGTTTATAT
>NC_051444.1:1455478-1460340 GCF_001649575.2 Kryptolebias marmoratus
TATTTTAGCAGTAAGGTAGCAAAGCTGCGCTCTTCTTCGTAGACATTGAGTTTGGCTGCAGCTGCACACAGTTGCAGCGCCTCCTACAGGAAACTGGTGGAGCTACGCAGAGAACCACGCCGTTCAGAAGCCTTGTTTGGATTCATGTTTTTATAAACACTGAGGTCCGGACCTCGGGGTCCTCAGTGGGAGCTACAGCCCTGATCTCATGATCCACTGGATCAGAACCAGTGGATTTCTGAGTCAGCCACAGAAACACAGAAATGGCTTTAGGTCGGTCAGCTTTACAGATACTGAGCTAACAGTTAGCGTGGTAGTAGCTGAGAGTTATTCTCAACACATACTCTGAGCTCTAACTGATTTTTTAAAAAGTTGGCATGCAAGGCGGCGGGCGATATGCATTTTGTTATGCTAGTTTTAACTTGAGATTGAGAGGCAACTTCTCTGAGTTATGTTGAAGCTGAAGCTAAACAGCTAAAGGCTAAACTATCAAGACAAGTAGGTCAAAGGTCAAATTAGCAAAACAGGCGCTAAAAGCTTCAGGAGGCAGAATGGCAGCTAAAAGCTAAAAGTAGCCTAAGATGATAAAAACAGGCAGCAGCTGAAGCAGAATTTAAAAAAAACAAAGTTTTTAAAAGAATTAAAGAGATCTCAGTGTGCTTCTGTGGGGAAAATATATTTAAATAAAGTTAAATGTTTTAAAAAAGATAAAAATTACTAAAACCAAAAGTCTCAGCAGCCAGCAGCCGAACGAGCCGAAGGTTTTGATTTAAGAACGGCTAAAATAGAACAAGGAGTTAGATTACAAAAAAATGCATGAAAGAAACTATAAACAGGTAAACAATATTTATTTATTTGAAAAGTAAAATGCAGAAATATTCAGCAGATTTAGTCGTATAAGCCTAATCCTGTCAGATTGATGGGACAAAAATAAAAGAATAAATCACTAACAGATAAAAACCATCAGGAAACATTAGATTAATGACAGGATTCTGGATCAAATGAATTATAGATAATACATAAATTAAAAAAATAGACAAAGTACAACAGCTTCTATTATAAGTGATGAATTTAATTAAAGTTTTATAGATTTAGAAAACAATCTGTAAGCTGTGGACACATTTAGATGTTGTCTTACTGTCCATCACGTCACATTTGTCCTGCAGGAAGGTGTGGGACAAACATATTGCAGCTGCTCACACCTGAGTCCTGACAGGAGTCTCTGCTGGCTGCTGAGACTCGTTAAAGGATCAAATACGAGGCGTTAAAGTTGTTAACACGTCGGCTGTGCAAAGAAAAGCGAGACAACTTTTTAAGATACGAAGATCTTCTCTTCAGAATAAAAGCTGTGGTTCTCGACACGTGGCTGCAGTGTGTGTGTGTGTGTGTGTGTGTGTGTGTGTGTCTAACCTGGTTTGGGAGTCAGGGACTGGGTCTCCTCTGGGGCAGCAGATCCAGAAGCCTGTGGGGGTGTTGGGAGGGGAGGGGGGGCTAACCCTGAGTCATCTGCTGTGATATCTGAGCGTGTTTGCTTTCATCGAGGACACAAATGTTTTAATGTTTGAGCTTTTATTGAAGGAATGATTCTACAACATTAAGCTTTAACGGTTTGTATAAACAAGTTTGGATTTATTGTGGATTTTCTCTGATCCACGGTCGATCCAACGACTGCTGTCAGACAAATCAACCAGGAACTACCAGCTGCAGTCAATCACGATCACTAGCAGAAAGTCAATAAACCTTGTCAAGTTAAAAGACCTGGAAATTTCACATTAAGACTCAAATATATCCATGCAGTCACCTACATTTGTTAGGAAGTGAAGCTGAAGGTTGTAGGTGTCCAGTCCTGGTCCTGGAGGTCCATCCTGCAGGTTCTGCAGGTTCTACAGAAGCCCGTTCATCAGAGTCAGAGCGGAGAAACTGAAGCTGGTCCAGGAGACGCCTGAGCAACTTCGGCACCAAATTCTTGTTTTTAAAGATCGTTGAAGTTCGATTTATTCCCCCTGGAAAATGAACTGTTTTAATAAATCCTTAAAAGCCCAAAATGAATCTGAGGTTGATGCCAAGTGTGAGTGGATGGAAACCTCTGACCACCGTGTGTGTGTGTGTGTGTGTGTGTGTGTGTGTGTGTGTGCCCTCAGTTCGCTCAGAACATGGTATCCGCTACGTGAAGCTGCCCTCCGCCTCCAGCGCGTCGGCCGTGTTGCGGTTCCTGGAGAACATGTGTCAACATCTGGAGAGTGACACCCTCTTCAGCTCGCAGCCGTTCGGCGCCTTCAGCAGCAACGCTCGCTTCTACAACAGAACCACATCAGGTGGGAGAAGACGGGCAGAGTCCCTGTCAAAGATGCTACTGCAACCTGCAGCTGCCTCCGGTCCCCTTTATCTGTTGGACATCGTTAAATCAACCTGCTGGAGGGTTATGGACAGCTGATGTCTTACCTGCTGTAGCTCAGTTTGGAGTTTAATTCTGACCAGATTAATGAGCTAATGGCTAGTCAGAGCGGCACCAAAGTGGCTCTCTGCCGTCTTAAAGCAACTTTAACCTCAAAAATCAGCATTAAACTCGAGTTCTCCGTGAGTTTGACTAGTCAAAAACAAAAAAACACAAAGTAAGAAACAATATTGGTGCACTGTTTTTCTCATATTCTGGTTAATTTGTTCTTAAATTAAAAAATTATAAACAAAATTTGTGACCGGCTGCCAGTTCGTTTACCTAAAGGAACAGGAAGTGACTGAAAATGGGTCAGCTGTTTGGTAGGAGGAAGTCTGACAGTTTGGATGTGTTTACGCTCAGATTTGTTGGGTGGAGTTAGCAGATTTAAACAGGTTAAAATGTTAAACTTACCTGCAGCTGTGTGTTTGAACGCTGAGCTCAGTCCTGCTTGATCCCTGATATTTATACATCATATTTGTTCCACAGACTCCATCCAAGCTAACGTCGGGCTTTGTTTACATTCAGTGTGGACCCGCGTTTCAGAATTAAACATCCACATCTGGAGCAAAGAAACTCTTTCAAACTGCACACTTTGATGTAGCTCAGGATGAACTTTTTGTTTGGTTTTATAGTTTAAGAGCAATAAACGGCAGGTAAGATATTAATTGTTCATAACCTTTCCACAGAACCCCACTACATTGTAGAATATTAATTAAACAGCAACAATAACTGCTGAAAGTTCTTCTGTTCTCAGGTTCTGTCGTCTCCGTTTCGTCCTCTCGTCCAACAGAACCATCGTCTGTCGCCGAGAACGGAACGCCCAACGACGGCTCCTCGAAGGATCCCGCCCCCGGCGCCCGCCTCCTTCACAACACACCGGACTACAGAGCAGCCAAGAGGGAGCGGCCATTTTACCCGGGGCACACGCAAACGCTGCCCCCGCTGCGGCGCGTCAGCTCCAATCCCACCAATCCAATCCAGCCCGGCCCGGTGGGCGCGCACCGACAGGTCGAAGGTACGGAGGCCATGACAGTTCAGATAAACCGCAGAGAGTTCCTGCGCAGCCTGGAAAAGTCTGGAAAATAATTTTAGTATTTTCCAGGTTAAGTAATACAGAAAGAAAAGTGAGTTTGGAAAATGTTTGAACTCTTGAAGGAATTCACATCATCTGTGGAGTTTACACATAAAAAGAAAACGTTTATTTAAGTTTATATTTAGTTTTTCTATTCAGACAAGAAAAATGAGCCAAGAAATTAGAAACTGAAAAGTGACATAACTGATCAGACTTGATTCAGTTTCTCTCTGTTATTCTTACAGCAGCGAGCTCAACCACCGGTCCGGATCAGACGAAACGGGAAAGTTCAGAAAACAGCGCCACCTCCTGGTCAGTCGATGACGTCATCCGGTTCGTCCAGGAAGCCGACCCTCACACTCTCGGCCCGCACGTCGACCTGTTCAGGAAACACGTGAGTTTTATTTCTGGGTTTAAATCCTGAAAACTGTCAGTCACCCTGTCTGTCCTGCACCGACCCCTGACCCCTCGTGTTGTGTTCACTGACTGATCCTGGCTCAGATATTTGCACTACTGTCGATTTTTTCACAGAAATGCCACTGGCTGTTGATAATTTTTTAAAGGATTCAGAGGGTCGATCAAACTGTGCTCGTCGTGGTTCACGTCCCGTAAATCTGAGAGTTTATGGTTAATTCTGGTGTCTTCCTGTTCCTGCAGGAAATCGACGGCAGGGCGCTGATGCTGCTGCGGAGCGACGTCATCATGAAGTACATGGGGCTGAAGCTGGGCCCGGCTCTGAAACTGTGTCATCACATCGAGAAGCTGACAAAGAACAAACTCTGATGCTTCAGCGTTTATCGAGCTGCGGTACGGAGGTCCAGAAGATCCAGGACACGTCTCCGGTACTTCCTGCAACTTCAGCATCTTTCCTCATCCGGCCGCCGTGGAGTCGATTCTGAAGCTGAGTTTTACCTTTAGGTTGGGTGAATTTGTAGGAATGCAATCAAACAATAAGCTACAGACAAAATATCAAATTAAAAACAGATTTAAACAATTAAGAAACACATATTTCTAAAGTTATAGCTTTGAAGGATTTCGTATATTTTTGGATGACAGAATAAAACCGACCGGTGTGATCGTATCGGCTGTTTCAGCAAAGATAAAAACTTTATTATGGATCATAATGAAGAAAAGGTCATAATTTATCCGTTTTTAAGAGTCTGACTTGTCCACACACGGACACACATCTGTTTTTATTTTTATTGGCTGGTCCAGAATGTTTCAGGACATCCCACGGCTCTAAGAACCGGGACGGTTCCGTCAGGTTCTGTCGTTTGGGTCGAAAGAACGAAGCGTCTTTAACTTCGCCGTCAGTTTCTGCGGGAAGCCGCCAGGAGCGCCTCGGTCTGGGGT
>NC_051444.1:1460440-1466304 GCF_001649575.2 Kryptolebias marmoratus
ATTTTATTGAAATCTTTTGGAGTCAGCCTGATTTGAAATAAACATCCGCAGTGTCAGCGGTGATCCCTGTGGTTTTAAAAGGGTAAGGAACATAAAAAAACTTATTTTTATATAAAAGTAGAACTCCTTACACCGATCTGTTAGGGATGACTCTCAGCTACTACCACACGAGCCCAGATGGAAACAAGGGCAGCTTCGGCTCATGTCCTGACTGAAAAAACATACGATGCAAACGCAGAAACCCTTTAAATATGTGCCACAGGGATCTGAACCGGGGTAAAACAAAATAAACGATTTTTATTTTGATTAGTTTAATAAAACATAAAACTGATGCTGTCCGACATCGAGAAGAAATCCAGCAAAGCAGGTTTAAAGATAAACATTTATAGATCTCCATCCAGAGAGAACTTTCAGAGAAGTTCCTCAGAATCAGGGGTTCATGAGATATGTTGCACACAGACACACAAACTACATGATCACCCACGTTTAATGGCGGCGGGCGATAGAGACGAGCCTGTAAAAGTAAAAGGATCAGCTTATGGAGAGTCTTTGTGTCGGTCTGCACTCTGGAGGACGTCCTTGCAGATTTTTCACAGTAAAAGTCCAACACAAATAATTTCATATTAAAGTTAAAGTCTGGAGATGAAACAGGACAGAGAAATAGTTTTGTAAAAAGTGAAACTAAATGGTTCTTTTTTATCATTTTGTACTGTAACAAAGTGTATTATCCTGTTTGTTTTCAGTCTGTGATCCATGAAGTAACTACCTGCAGGACAATAATCCCGTTCAGTAAAATATTCTCCTTTCAAAGTGTTTTGTCTGTTTTTGATGGCAGAAAATCTTCTTTTCTGAACATTTCAGAGTCTGGCTCCATCTTCTTGTCGTTGGAACGAGGTGAAACTTGAAACCGTCTTGCTTTAATGTGAAACTCAGGTTTTAGTGACAGTTTTTTTTTGTAGAAACATCTGATCGTTTTGAGTTCGTTGCTGTAGGAAGAAGCGACTGCAGAATGACAAATTATGTATGTTTTAATGCCTTATCATATGTTGCTCCTGTAGCATTTTTGCTGTGTATTTACACAATTTTCTACTGTACCACATGAATATTAAACATGTTTGCTATGCATTCACACAATAAAATATTTGTTTACATCTTCGGGTGTGGAAGCTGCTGGTAGTTATTTATTTTTTATTTTTCTCATTAAGCCACAAATAAATTAATATCTCCCTGTTTCCTCCACGAAAGGCGAGTGATCATGTAACTGTTAGCAAAATATCCCACGAACCACTGGATGGATTTAAATTAAGCATTCAAGATGGCCGCCACAGCTAATGAACCTTAGCCAAAGCACAAATATATAAACTCTATAACTCATGAGGTAAAGTTTGATGAGATCACATTTAACCATTTTTTTGTTTGTTTGTTTGTCAACATTAACATATCAACAACACAAGTCAGCAAGTTTTCACCCCCAGGATAATTTAAATAAAAAACAATCAGATTATTTAAACACAAACTTTATAAATGTTCAACAAAAACTAAAAACTGTGAGCTTCTGGGGGTTAATAAAAATATTTTACTATAAAGTCCCTTAAAATTTATCCAGTTTAAATGTCCTTTTGTTGTAAAATATTGTTTCAAACAAAAGTCTTTAAGTGATGTAAATTAAATATGCCATAAAAGTTAAATAAGATAGCAGAAATCGACTTTATATATAATATATTTTGTAATTTATCTGAATTTCTAAAAGGCATCTTTTTCTGAAATCAGACAAAGTGAAACACTGCCACCTAGTGGAAGAAATATCTCTCTGCACTTAGTTTTAACAGGAAAGAAAAAGTAGTTTCCAAATAAATTAAAACCACATTTACTGATTTTTTTTTTCTTAAGCACATTTACTGATCAGTCTGATGGGCTGTTAAAATTAATTACTCAATAAAAAATAAAACTATCACAATAAACAAGCGCTCAAAAAATAAATAACTGAGAGTGCAGCACAGTTAAAAGACACAAAAGCTTTAAAATAATCACGTAAACTTGAGAAAAAGGCTTTGTTCAAAAATTTTTATTGATTTATTTTACAAAAGAAAGAATTTCCAATGTTTTTTTTTTTTTTTCCAAAAATGTATTTACAGATTTATACAAAAATACAAAAGTGATTGAAATCTGTTAAGTCCTAGCTAGTTTTAAACATGGAGCTATTTTCTTTTAAATAGTTTCATTCGTTTTCATTGTTTATTTTTCTGCTCTGTTACATCTTTTAAAGTCTGTTTAGTGATATTCCATACTGTACACCTCTGAATAAAAATATGAATTAGTTCTCACATTTTCCCCAAATTTGCAAGCAGATAAAGGTCAGGAATAAACTCTATAAAGTTTATAAATTCTTCTGCTTACAGCCTACATTTTAGAGGGCGAGAGGTCTGCATAGCAGCCTTTAAAATCCGTTTTTTCTAATCAAATAGTGTCAATAAATGTTTTCTTATATGCTTTTACAAATAAAAGAAACAGTCTTTATATATCCCTATGGTACCAGTGTTTGGTACAGTACGGAAAAATCACGTTAAACAAATGTTTAAGTACATTTAAGCTTTTTAAAATCCATTATATTTAATAATAATGTCTTTTGGGAATAAAGAAACAAAATTCAAACGTAAGTCGAAGGTAGACTTCCAAATCTTTATACATGGATATTTCTTTTTCCATTTCCTTTTGTTTAAAGCGGCGTGTCCAGATGTGCATGTTTACCGTGATCGTCAGATTCTCCGGGAACTTATTTCTGTCGCTTCCATCTGTAGCTCCAGCGTCACCAGGACCCAGCACCAAAAAGGGTTCAGATTTTCTTTACAGTCTCTTAAACGCATGATTGTCCAGTGAGTAGATATACAGTACAAGATAAACCCCTGTGTGTGATCACAACTATACAGAACAGAATCAGCCAGACAGTTTTTACATCTATAGAACACAATATTCAACTTGACATTTAAACAGAAAATACAAAATCCTTTTTTTTTAGTTTTCTCGTGGAGGCGTCCTGCAGATAAAAATAATGAATAGGTGCTGTCCTTTTCTTTTCTTTTATTCTCTTTAACCCCCCCTCCCCCCTTATTGCATGCGATTAAAAAAACACAACAAATAAAACAATGAACAGGAACAAGTGCGCTTCAGAAACATGAACGTACGAGCCCGCTTCCAGAAACGCTGGGGTGTTGTGTGAAATGTAAATGAAAACAGATCTCATGAACCCATTTTTTATTTGGAACATAGTAGATATATAAAATGTCCCAATTTTTAAAAAGAAATAAGATAATTTTAAATTTGATGGCAGCAACATGTCTGCAGAAAGTTGTTCCAGGAGCAACAAAAATGCTGTAGAGTCAGAAACATCTGGAGGAGCTTTTCTAACTAATTCAGTTAATTCTCAGCAGGTCAGTCAGATAAAAAGAGCTTTTAGAGGCTGAAGATGGGCAGAGGTTCACCAGCTGACAGGAAGTGTCTGAGAACAGAGGAACACTTTCACAATAAAGGTCCTGAATCAAAGACTCTGAATCTCCATCATCTCCAGATCTGAAGAATCTATAGAAACCTCTGAGGTCAAAGGTCAGGGCTGGTTCTGCTCAGGAACTCTGTCTGTAAACACAGTTCACAGTGCCGTCCACAGATGCTGCTTAAAGCTCTATCAGGCAGAGAAGAGGCCAGATGTGAACAGATGTGTCTCCTCTGGACCAAAGAGGAGAACTGTTCTGAGGTCAGCCTGCCTCTCTGATGGTATGGGGGTGCATTAGTCCAGGTTATAGAACAACATTCAGCAGCTGCTCTCCTCAGGTCCAGATGTTTACAGACTGATGGAAATGCTGCACATAGGGAAACATCTGGAACAACTTCGCTGCCATCAGATTTAAGATTACCTTATTTTTTCAATGTCCTGGTTTCAACATTTGTGAATAAAATCTGGGTTTATGAGATCTGCAGATCGCAGCGTTCTGTTTTAATTAACATTTTACACAACGTCCCAAATATTTCAGAATTTCTAGTCAGTTCACAGCTTTTTACTCTCTCCGCCTTACACAGTGTCAGTTCTGCAGATTGCTGAGTTTCAAACAGTTGTTCTATCTATCTATCTATCTATCTATCTATCTATCTATCTATCTATCTATCTATCTATCTATCTATCTATCTATCTATCTATCTATCTATCTATCTATCTATCTATCTATCTATCTATCTATCTATCTATCTATCTGTTAGGATAAAACAGTTTGAAGCTGTTTGAGGTATTCACAGAATACAGTGAGTGGTTTTAACTGAAGTCTGGTCTCTGAACATAAAAAGTGTCTGTTTTTCTTTACGTTGTGGTCGACAGGTGAGAGTTCAAGCTTCCCGCTGATGATTTATTGGAAGGATGAGACATTTTCTGACTTCTAACTGTTAGTCGCATGCCGTACTTTCGTCCTCCTGTCTCCCCTCTGTGAGAGTCGGTGAAATATGAGGTTTGTGGGGTAATTCAGTGGCTGGCTGAGCTTCCACCTGTCTGATGCTACTGGGTCAGTGCAAATGAAGGAGAGGCAACAAGGAGAGGAGAACAGTACACTGCTGTAAAAATGTCAGTAACGCTGTCAGTGACCTGTTCTTTGCTACACTCAGATTGGTTCCCCATAAAAGTCATTTCTATACAGATAAGAGGATTTATACTCAGTACAAATATACAGATAAATTTTATCATAAGATATATCTTTTTTTTCTTTTACTCCTTTGAGTCGTGAAGTGCGAAAGCGAGGTTGCTTTTGGGAAACTTCAACAAATTAACGTCCAGTCAAACAGATTAAAGACCTTCGTGACCGTCTACACTCGATGGCGTGGGTTTAATCTGCAAGAACTTCACCTTCACCAACTTTAGCCATTAATAGCAACAGATTTTAAGGTTGGCTTTAAACAGCTTCTGCTCCTCATGGGCACAAATGTCAGAATAAATTTAGTCTTTTAATGATTTATTTGAACTGTTCTTCTTCCAGAGTGGATTGATTATCAAACCTACAACTTCAGTGGTTTTTAAAAACAAGCTTGAATTTATTGTGGTTTTCTTTAACCGACACAGGGCCTAAATATACCCATAATTCAAATCTGTTAATAAGTGGTGCTGAAGGTTCTAGAAGGTCTTTTAACTTCCTGTTAGTGAGCATGATTGACTGCAGCTGGTAGTTTCTCTTTGCCAGCTTGAAAATGAATTGTTTGACAGCAGCTAGACTGACAAACACTTGGAACAACAGGAAAGTGGTGAAAATCAAAGAAGAGGAGTTGTAGATTTACACAAGTTGGGGAGGTTTGTTTTCAACCATTTCTGAACAAATTCAGATTCAAGAATCCTCAGTTTAAACGTCAGAATGTGAGTTATTTGGATGCCAAAGTCTGGAAAAAGACTCAATCTGTCCCCTCAGATGGAAGGAAACTGGTTCAGATGTTCAGGAACCACCAAGACTCAAACCTGACATGAACTGGAACACATGTGTCCCTGTCCACGGTGAAGATGGACTGAGAGGACCAAGAAAGAAGCTCCAAAACCTCCAAGCTGGACTGAAACCTTCAGCTGTCCACATGGACGAGACAAATGTCTCCAGGAGGACAGTCTGATGGCCATACGAGACAAAGACTGAGACAAGAAGGACGTTTGGACGAGTCAAGGTGAGTGAATGAATCATCAGAGCTGGTTTCTGATTGGATGAACCATCAGAGCTGGTTTCTGATTGGATGAACCATCAGAGCTGGTCTCTGATTGGATGAACCATCAGAGCTGGTTTCTGATTGGATGAACCATCAGAGCTGGTTTCTGATTGGATGAACCATCAGAGCTGGTTTCTGATTGGATG
>NC_051444.1:1468008-1516029 GCF_001649575.2 Kryptolebias marmoratus
GATTGGATGAACCATCAGAGCCGGTTTCTGATTGGATGAACCATCAGAGCTGGTTTCTGACTGGATGAATCATCAGAGCTGGTTTCTGATTGGATGAACCATCAGAGCTGGTTTCTGATTGGATGAACCATCAGAGCTGGTTTCTGATTGGATGAATCAAGCTGACATGAAGCTTCTTAAAGCTCCAACATCAACCTGACTGATAATTTATGGACTCTGATTAAAAACCGGTTCTGAAACCAGGAAACCAACCAGTTTAAATGAACTCTACCAAGAAGAAGAAGAAGAAGAAGAAGAAGAAGGTCAGATATTTGCCTGAAGCTTGTTGATGAAGACAAAAAGCCAGAAGTCCAGGAGACACCTGCCGAGGGACATTTAACCAAATGTTAGTGGGGGTGTATGGATATTGAATAATGATTCTACGTTGGAAAAAGACCAGTTCAAATAAAGAATCAAAATCCCCAAATTAAATATGACATTCATGTCCATGATGAGTGAATAAAAACCTCTGTTATCATCTGAGACTCAGCTCCAGGACCTTTAATTGTCCCGCGTCCAACCACCTCTGTGAGAGAAAGGCCACGGTGCGATTGTCCAAAGTCAGGCTGCATGTTCGACTAACATGCAAGCCCTTCCTCCTCCTTCTCCTTTAACGCTCGAGTTGAAGACCAATCAGTTTTGACTTTTTGGAAAAGTGGAATAAACGCAAATTAAACTGTCTGCAGTGATTGTTTTCCCTATAATACATAAGAAAAACAAAATGTTGACAGAAACCAGGATCCAGGGGATTTTTCCACACAGGTCATGCAACAAGTTGAAGTCTTATCATAACGTTCTGAGGCGCAGTTTTACAAAAATACATGCATCATGTTTATTTATTTTTTTGGATATCATTTTTGTTGAGAAATATAAGATTGGCTTTGTGTAATATACTCTGTAGCAGGTCTGCAGATGGAAATAAAGTAGACAAACTGGTGCTGAGAATGTTGGTAGTAACATCAAGCAGACTTGACTTGTTGGCAGGAATATTGAGTATAAACTCTAGGAAGTCTGGTTGATGCGTTCGGCACCTTTAGTTAAAAGAATAACTGTAAAAAATAAATTAAAAAAAGAAAAAATAATCAGTTCCCAAGTGTCACATTCACACCCACACTATTCAAAACCCAAAAAGTGGAAACATAAGTGAGCTTTGTGTGTGCTTCTTCATGCACACACACTTTGTCTTTAATCCACACAATATATTCTGTTATTTTCCAAATATTTGGGAGTTTTCTTTCTTTTTTTATTTATTTTTTGAAAAAAGGCAGTTCAATCAAAATAGGTCTTGTAGTTTTAAATAAGAGAGTTATTCTTTACATAAAGTATTCAAACATGAAGATTTCATAATCATCCCTTTTTTAAAATTCGCTCTCTCACAAACCTTCCACCCTTAGAATAGTGTAAATGGAACTGGGTGCATTTCAGCAACAGTCGTTTTTGTTTTTTTAAGTTGAAATAATCCAACTATTACACAGATATCCAAGATTAGAAAAGGAGAAAAGGCAGACCACAACTAAGGATCGAGAAAACCCTCATCGAGTGATTTTATGACGATCTGTCATCGTGAGGGCTCCCGTCTGAGTTTTCTGTGTCCCCTTCAGAAATGGCTTGCATGGGCGCTGTGTAGAGGCGGCTACGGGTGCTGTAGCGACTGCTGTTGGCAACTGGAGGGATCCGGGAGCGTCCTTGTCGGGACGCGGCTGACATGGGCAGGGTTTTTGGGGTGAAACTCTCAGCGTTGGCTCTGGGGAAGAGGCCTGGGATTTGGATTGGGTCAGGGCCGGAAATAGTGGGCTCTTGAAGCGTCGACGATGGCTCCTCGGCTGGTTTGAAGGGCCCCTCCTGCAGGGCCTCCCCCGGTGTTTTGGGTGTGATGGGGCTCTTCAGGATCTCTGTGGCTGACATGCGGTAGCTAGAATCGGATCGGCTGCCTTTTTTCAGCAGAAGAAGTTTAAACTCCTCGTTGGACGTGCTGGATTTCTTGGCGCTGCGATAAATTGGCACGGGGGCTCGTTGCGACCCAACGGCGTTGGCTATAGTAGCTGGAAAGTTAAGGGGAGGGGCTGGAGGGACAACGGCGGTGGGGGCGTTGCTGGGGGTTACTGGTGCTGTAGGACAAAGACGAGACTTCACGTTTATGTCTCCTGAATCTTTACGGCCTAGAACTTTCCTCTTGGACCTGAATGAAGAAATCACAGCAAATTAAACGAGCACCAAAATCTCTCAAAATCTGGATCACATCTAACATATAACTAAACAATCCCTTCAGGAGTTCACGGGCATTTTTTGTGATTGTTGCGGGCTAAAATGCCTGATTTCGCGGGGCATTTTCCTAAAAGTTGCATTTTTTTTTTTTTACTAAAATCAATAAAGAACCATAACTTTTAATATATAAACCAAAAATACTTCCTAGTTTTGTAAGATAATTCCCAACAAACGTTGACATTCTCAAAAGGTGCTTTATTTGAGAACTTTGACAGCTTCTAAACTGACATTCATGAGCATTTCTGGATTGTCCCTGGTCTGCAGCTCTCCTCACATGTTTTGCAGACACAAAGTGTTTGTCGATGCGTTTATGTTCCATGATTACACTGCAGGACGTGCAAAACAGCTGCAGCTGGGGAGGAAACTGGTTTGCTGAAATCTTTGTGGGCAAATGTGAAGCATTAGCGCACATTTTGGCTTCGGTCGCTGCTCCTGCACGCTCCCGGCATTCTGATGTTAACAGGAAGTGACGTCACGTGTCTTCTTCCTGAGTTATTTGGGATTATTTTGTAGTCCACGCTACACAAACCCACAAAGAAGAGACTAGACCGCAGAAACGGTGGCGAATCACTTTAGAAACAATAAATATTGGGTTAAAGTTGTGGTGTCTTGGGCAAAGTTGCAAAAAGTTGCGATTTCGCGGGGTTTGCTTGATTTTGCATTAATAGTTGCGATCGCAACATCGTGAAATCCTGGAGGGTCTGACTAAAGCAGTACTTGAACATTTTAGAAGCAGACCGATGATGTCTTGAAAACGTATTCAGACCCCTTTAACCTTTTTTACATTTAGTCTCGTTCCAAGTGTAACAATGTAACGCATTATTGTGACCTGGAAGGAAAATTATTTTACAAATAAAAATCTGAAAACCTCAGGGGTTTGTTACAGAACATTAGTAATCAAACAGCACCATAAAGACCAAGGCAGACAGGTCAGGGATAGGGTTGATGAGAAGTTTAAAGGGTTAGGTTATAAAACAATGTTTCAAGCTTTGAACATCTCACAAAGTACTGTTTAATCCATCATATAAGACATCGCCGCCCAACCTAAACTGACAAGTTGAACAAGGAGAGCATTGATCCGACGAGCAGCCAAGAAGCTCGTTAACCCTGGAGGAGCTGCAGAGATCCAAACTTTTTCCTTCCACTTCACAAATATGTGTTACTTTGTGGTCTACTTTATGGTTGTAACATGATAAAATGTAGAAAAGTTCAAGCGGTATGAACACTTTTTCCAGACGGACTCTAGACTACCACTCCCACCCTTCACAGTACCTGTGAATCATGGCAAACAGGTCCTCAGTCGTACGGGTCTTGTTAGGTGATGTGATAATAATATCGTCATCCACTTTGGTATCATCCATCAGAGGGGAGAGGGAATTGTCACTGGGTGTGGAATCTGTGGCACACAACATCCCTATCACATGCCGTCTGGTTGTCTGATTATTTAATACACTCTCAGAGAAAAATCAATCCTTCACAGCCTTTTAAATGTGTGGCCTTCTCCAGTGAAGGTGATTTTAATGTGGTTTGAAAGCTTACCTTTACTGAAGTAATCCTCAGTGTCAGGAGTGGTGGAGTCATCTTTGCTCTCCTGGGGCTGCTGATGCTGATGGGCACTTCTGGTAGCACCTGATATCACTTCTTTTTCTTCTTCCTGCACTTCTTGCCCTCCTTTTCTTGTATCGCTGATTAGGTAAGGATGCGATGTCTCTGTTGTGTTACCAGGCACTTTGACTGGACTAGCCCATGACCCTGAGTTTGAGTGGGATCCCCCGGCAAATTCGTACGCCGGGGGAGGAGGGTGGTCAGATCGCATGCTGCCTCTGGAACACGTGGCCTTCTGTGACTCCTTCGCCTGCTCCTCCTCCTCCTCTTCATCGTCGTCATCATCGTCGTCATCTTGAGAGAACGAGCGCTCCCCCAGAACCCTAAACTCGGAGTGTGTGTGAGACGAATGGCTGAGCCCTCTGAACTCTGCATGTGAGTGGATATGTGTGTGCAAATCCACAGGCGAAGGGTGGGGAGCTCGTGGCACCGGTCTGTGCAGGGGGGAACTGTCTTCAGAAAGGTCTGATGTTGGGTCCATCCTGGTTCTGAAGGCAGTCATCGCCCAGAAGGTTCCCGGACCATAGCGGTCCTGTCTTAGGAGCAGACTTTCGTAGGATGGAGGTCCATCAGGGTGACGGCCAGGGGGAGGTGGTTGTGAGTGTTCAGGAGAAGAGATGTGGTCATGACATGGTGGCCGAGGTGGTGGCCTGCGAGGAGGGAGGGGCCTCGTGTTAACAGGGGGAGGAGCTAGTGTGGAACCACTTGGGGGACATCTGGGTCTTGTTACTGTCTCTGCTGCATTTGCTGTTTCATGGTATGTTGTGGAAGTACTCTGTGAATCTGTAGGTTGGCTAACAGAATGAAGATGCCCCGAGCGAGGAGCAGGCGGAGTTAACGTCACCAGATTTGAGTTGGGAGTTGCTGAAGCAGAGCTTGAACTTGGTGGTGGGTTGCTGTTTGATGCCTCGGGGGCCACCATCTTCGTTCCAGTAGCTAAAACATTTGTAACTCTGTGTTTGCTGTGGTGGAGCGTGTGCATGTGATATGTCCGGTGGGATAATGTGTGTCTCACGTAGCCACCATGGAGAACGTTAAGATCAAGTTGAGATGGCGGAGGCGGGAAATCACTGTCTTTCTTATTGCAAGAGGAAATGGAAGCTCCATCTCTGGGAAACTGCTGCAAGGAAGAGAGAGACGACTTCCTTTCTGGAACTTTGGGCTTCCTCTTACCAGTTGAAGGGGACAGTGGTCCTGGGAAGAATGCTGCTGAAGATGAGGGCAAAGTCGATGTGGGAGTTTCCGATTGGCTGGAATAGCCACTTGACGGTGAGGCTAGGCCAGCCAGTTTTTCAGGTGAGCCAAGCTTAAAGTCTCCAGGGGGAAGAGGTGGACTGCTTGCCTTGGTTTCTGTAATTTGGGCAATGGCCTGGGTTTGCATTTCTGTGGAAGAGGAAGAGCTGTCTGGTGACTTGATACCCTCCATGACGGTGGTGCCTGTGGCTGTGCTTGAGTTGGACATTGACGTGTACTCACCATTGTTAGACTTCAGCTCACTGTTGTGAAGCCACAGGTCTGCATAGTCTGACTGCACAGCACCTTCATCCTTAAATGAGTGTGTATCTGCAGAAGTGAAGGACATGGGCTCTACCATGTCCATGGCTTGTCCCAGTCCCATTCCCCAACTACCCAAAGACTCTGTAACTAGACAAGAACTCTGTAACGGTTCTGGAGCACCTGCAATCTCTAGGTCTAGTTCTAGCTTCATATCAGTGGAAGACAAGGTAAGTTCTTGCTCATTAATCACTTTTGGTTCGTCCTTATCTGCTTGTGTGTCTGTTCCGACATCAACACTGCCACTTGGTTCCTTCAGAGAGGACGTCCGTTTGGGTGGAGGAGGTTTGACTTTTGATTTCCTCAGGGAACGACAAGTCCTACCTAGGGTCATAGTGCCAGCTTTGAAGTCAACTAAGGGCTGGGGGTAAACTCCATGGGAAGATTGTATTGCCACAGTGCTGGACTGAGCACAATCAGGCCCTGGGTCTGCATAGTTACATTTATATGCTGTGTAACTCTGATTACATGCATCAAAATTCACAGATGATGAGTAGAAGCCTTCTGTATCAGATCGGTAATGAGAGCCAGGCTCCTTTTCAGGATTGCTAGTTTTGTCACTGAAACAGGTCTGGTCGTCCAAACCTTGCTTTGAGCTGTATTCTTGGATTAACTCATGGCTTTCGCTCAAGCTTGGAGTGTGGTCAAGGTCTTGGTCCGGATCGATCTGATCTTGGTCAGGTGGGTATGTCCACTCCCCTTCACTGGCCGTGCTGACCCCTGCGTCATCCATCTGGTCTGTGGCTGAGGACGTAAACGAGCTTGACCTGTGGCCCTGGCTCTGGGGTCTGAGGTCAGAGTGGTACGAAGGGTCAAGGGAAAATCCCTCATCAATGGCATTGGGTACAGTATTGAGTGACAGCTCCGAATCACAGTGGGAGGAGCCTGTGAGGGGTGGAGAAGAGGGCGGAGGAATGGTTTCAGATGTTTGTGAGGGGCAGGTGGAGCTGGAACCACTCCAGTTCCCACTCGATGACTGGTGGTCCTCCTTGTGGTCCGCATGGCTGCCTAAAACACCTGTTGTTGACACTGAGTGAATAGGGCTGCTGAAAGTGTCAGAACTGGAAGAGATCTCACAGCTGCCCATGTCAGCCTTGCGCGGCAACCGAGAACGACCCCTCTCCATCCAGCTGTGCTCTGGACTCCCACCTCCTCCACCCCCTCTGTCTCTTTCACCAGATCGCTGGAGTCTTTTCAGACTTCCCAGCTGCAGCGGCTCAGGAGCTGCTTGATCATCGGTGCTTTCCTCTTCATCCTTCATCAGCATCATCTTCATTCTTGGACTTGGCCCTGGTGGAATGAAGTCCTCCGCTTCATATGGCGACAGTTCTTCATCGTCATCATCATCGTCATAGTTGTCATCGTCATCCTCGTCACTGTCCATCAGACGCCCACCCTCTCGTGGAAGGCTGCGCGAGCGCAGGCGCCCGCCGTGTGTTGATGCCGTGATGTACGCCGAGTCTGACTGATCCCCTAGGGAGGAAATGTTGCCCGTTGAATGGGACAGAGAGGCAGGGATTCCTTGATGGCTGCGCTGAGCTCTGATCCGTCTCCTGGAAGGAGCAGCTGTACCTACGAAAGAAAAGAAGAAAGAGAAGTGAACAGGAGGAGACATTCATTATCACAATGATTACTTACTGAGAGTTTCATTCAAATCTGTCCAGTCGTCAATCCCTCCAGGATTTCACTGGCATTTTTATGATTGTTGCGGGCTAAAATGCCTGATTTCGCAGGGCATTTTCCTAAAAGTTGCAATGAAAAGTTGCGATTTTTTTTAACTAAAATCGATAAAAAACCATAACTTTTAATATATAAACCAAAAATACTTCCTAGGTTTGTAAGATAATTCCCAACAAACATTGACATTCTCAAAAGGTGCTTTATTTGAGAACTTTGATAGCTTCTAAACTGACATTCATGAGCATTTCTGGATTGTCCCTGGTCTGCAGCTCTCCTCACATGTTTTGCAGACACAAAGTGTTTGTCGATGCGTTTATGTTCCATGATTACACTGCAGGACGTGCAAAACAGCTTCCCCCCCACTCTCCTGCAGCTGGGGAGGAAACTGGTTTGCTGAAATCTTTGTGGGCAAATGTGAAGCATTAGCGCACATTTTGGCTTCGGTCGCTGCTCCTGCACGCTCCCGGCATTCTGATGTTAACAGGAAGTGACGTCACGCGTCTTCTTCCTGAGTTATTTGGGCTTATTTTGTATTCCACGCTACACAAATCCACAAAGAAGAGACTAGACCGCAGAAACGGTGGAGAATCACTTTAGAAACAATAAATATTGGGTTAAAGTTGCGGTGTTTTGGGAAAAGTTGCAAAAAGCTGCGATTTTGCGGGGTTTGCGTGATTTTGCGTTAATATTTGCGATCGCAACATCGTGAAATCCTGGAGGGTCTGAGTAGTTCACAAGGTATTTTGTAAACAGACGGAGAAACAAACACATCCAGACACAGGAAATAACTAACGCTTTGGTTGTCCTATTCAAAAATAACAAAACCATTTAACTAAGAAGAGAGATTAGATGTTAACCTTGACTTACAAGTCCTTATCCTGGTGTATATCAGTGTGACACACTGAAACAAGCATCCTGCACTTCTTTACTGAATAAAACTTACATGCTATGAGGAAATCATCCGTCTGGCAGCCAGAGTCCCGGGTGTGATGGAGGCGACCGCTGATTGAGATGTCCTCCTGACACAGAGACAGTTGGTGCGGATGGGCATGGATGATCACTGTCCGCTCTCTTGCTACTGGTGATTCATCTGAGTCTGAAAGCAACAACATGTAAAACATCTCCTTCAGCTGCTGGAAGGTGTTAATATGATTCTCGTCCTTTTTTTAAACCATCGTCCTGTACCCACCCATGTCGTGCTGCACTCGTTTGGGGATTCCTGTGATGGTCTTCCTCCTCCTCAGCTTCCTCCGCCTCTGAAGAACGGACTGAGAGTGGACCAGAGAGCAGCGAGCGCTGGCCTCGCGGTCAAACCCGACTCCTGCATTAACGACAGAACCTGATAAACATATAAAACTCAAAGTGTAACGCAGTATGTAGCAGCAACAGGAAAAACATATACTTTGTTCTGTCTATGGCATAGCATTGTAGTTAGAACTTCATGCTTTTCTACAGGAATCTTAAAACATTTTTAGTTTACCTGTAACATTAATGGGGATGATGCACGAGGAGACGGCATTAGAATCATCAGATATCTGATCTGATGGGGGGATGTTTTCCTTGGACCAGTTAGTCTGTTTGTCCTGGGTTGGGGGGGCACTGCGGACCGAGTCCTTGGCTTTTTGGCCTCCCAACATCTCCGCACTTTCCCCTTCCTCTGAAGAGGCAGCCTGGAGGAAACACAGAGTTTCAACAACAATATCTCTGCTGTTTTGGTTTTAGCAAGTTAAGATTAATAATCTTTTACACGGGCAATTTGTACCATGAAATAAGGACATGCAACAAAAAATACAATCAAGAAATAAATGCAAAATGAATCAATAAATGTAAACAAAATTGCAACAAAACAAACGGATACCTTTCTATTCCATGGAATGACGATGCAACCTTCAATAGTGTCAAGTGAGTAAAAGCACTCAAACTACGAAGAAACAACAAAAAAATAAAATAAAATAAAAATTTGAAAAGCAGATGATATGTCATGAATCATCTAAATCCTGTATCTCACTTGGCAACTAGCTGAAGACACAAAATGGTGAGAAAGTACGAATTCACGCTGAGCTGGTCGTTACGGCCCGTTTGTGTGGGACGTACCTGAATATGACCTTCCTGCAAATTACATGCTAGTTTATTTGTCACAACTTAATCACAATTTGGTTTCATGTCTCAACAACTCCTCCCAAAGTCGTCTCACATTTCTTTTCTGACTCAACAAAAATTGTTTTGCAGGTTTTAATTTGAAGATGTCCGAAGTTCCTGCAACATAAGCAAGAGGTTAATCTGGGAAAACTGGGAAATCTGGGAATGCCATCCTCAGTTTAATGTCAACAGCCCCCGCCTGGTGAGATACTGGCTTTAAACCAGGATTAGTTGTAAATAAAAGCATCAAAATGTAAACGATGGATGAGTAAGATCTTTTTCCATCATCTTCTAAGAAGCTTCAACCATAGATTTAACAAAACTCGGATGTTTTTCTCCCCTTATAACTTCCAAAAATATATTTTTTCAACATATAAACTAAAACATTAAAGAAAAGCAGCCTTCAGGTTGTAGAGAGCAGCTTCATAGACATTTCTTTTTACCTTTCTTTGGATTGTTTGACTATCTGCCTCTCTGCCCGGCCTCTCCTGTGTGGAGACAAACAACCACAACAAGCGGGTATTATTTCACAAACATGAGGCAAAATGAGTAAAATTCATCTGTTAACTTTGCTTACTTTTTTCTCTATAGTCTGGATCTCTGTTTCTCTCACAACCCTCTCCTTTAACAGGACAGACAGACAGACAGAACATAATAAGTTCCAACTATGACATCTGATTTGATGAAATAAGGCAAGTGCAGATAATAATCCTTCTAAGCAGATGTTATATGAACTCACAGACAGAAACATCTGTTTTACCTTCCGTGGCTGATAGTCCAGCTCGCGCTCCCTCTCTGCTCTCTCCTGCTGCAGGACAACATCACAACAGAAAGTTTTTAGTTTATTGGAAAAGAAAATTAGGAATGTGTACGAGATCAAAAAATAAATTAATCTCTAATCAGTAGTACAGTCAAGTTTTAACTTCAAAGTTCTGTTTTAAGACATTATAAACCTAATCTGGTCTTTACTGGGTTCTAAAATGATTCTAATCTGACCTCGACACTCGACAGGTTCCACCGGGTCATTAGTTAATAAACAGAACCTGGTTCCAGCTCCTGACCCAGCAGAACTCTCAGTGGGTTCCTGGTTGTGGAGGAGTTGTGCCCCACTCTTCTTTCCAGGGTTGCTTCAGCTCTCTGAGGTTCTGGTTCTGGTTCTGGACCGTTCTGCTGTGTTTGGGATCATTGTCCTGTTTGTTGGACAGAATCAGCCCAAACCATCAGCCCTCCACCACCGTGCTGACAGCTGCAGTGCATTCTGGGTAAACATCTGGTTCTGCTCCAGAAGTCTTCTGGTTCCTTCAAGTCAAGCTGCCATGTTGTTTTTAGAGAGAAGAGGCTCTAACCTTTGACCTTTGACCTGCTGACTGAGGCCTGTGCAGTCTGAGATGTAGCTCATTGCACGGTCTGACCTTCGGGGTGAATTTGCTGGGATGTCCACTCCTGGGAAGATTGGCAGCTGTCTTACATGTAAAGACCAGATCAGTTTCATCCTGTCTTGATGCATAAAACCAGAGAACTAAAAAAGGATTTTTTCTTTTTCTTATGACTGTTTATGTTCAGAAAGTCAGATAATCTGCAACAATCCACTTTTTTGGGTTTTGGTGACTCTATATCTCTGTTTACAAGTCTATAGAATCTAATAAGGTTATTTCTAAGTAGCAGGTTCTGGTTTTGGCCGTTTTGTTGGTATTTGCAATGAAATATTTTCCAGTAACTGCCTCCTGATGGATGGATTTTTACCGCTCGTGCCAGGCAACTCCTCTGCTGCCGGCGGATGGTGTGCGGTGAGGGAAAGGTGGGCATGGGCGGCGCCACTGAGATGGAAATGGTCACCCTGTTTCTCTCCCGACTTGAGGAACGCTGATGTTGTTGTTCATCTGTGCAGCGCAGAAACATCCCGTTAAAAGCAACACTCAGTGTGACTTACAGGACAAAAAGCAGCTGCTCTTCGTCCGACAGCCTCTCACCTCGGTGCAGAGCTCTGAGGCTGAGCTGGGCGTTCCTGTGCAGCTCCTCCAGACACGGGGCTCGGGTACAGGGATGAAAAATGTTGTGCTGCTGGTGCCATGGAGCCTGATAGTGAGCTGACAGCTTGCTCTCCACATCCAAGTTTGACACCGCTAGAAAGAACAGAAAGAACACACCTTACATTATAAAACATCAAACCCGCTGTACCACCTGACGCATGGTCCCCCATGACCCAGGTAAACGTGCATGAGCGTGCACATGTCTGCGCGTTCTCAGCCAGCAACTCAAAAACCAAGACACTGATGATTAAAATGTTGAGCTCAGGGCTTAATGAGTGCAAACAATGACACTGTGACTGTTTCAAAGGCAGAAAAAAAATAAAAATCCTAAAAAAGTACAACCCCAAATCCAAAAAGGCTGTAAAAACTTTGTAAAAACTGTAAATAAAAAAGAAGGCAATGATTTGCAAATCTCATAAACCCATATTTTATTCACAATGGAACATAGTAAATAAAAATATATTTTTTTGGGGGGAAAAAATGAGATAGTTTTGTTTGGGAAGGCAGCAACACAACTCAAAACTATGTAAAAGTGAACAAGAAAGAGCTGAAGGAGCTTTTAGTAACTAATTAGGTTAATTAGCAGCAGGTCAGACAGAGGAGTGGAGATAAAAACAACATTTTTAAAAAGTAAAGATGGGCAGAGGTTCACCAGCTGACAGGAAGTGTCTGAGAACAGAGGAACACTTTCAGAATAAAGTTCCTGAATCAAAGACTCTGAATCTCCATCATCAACAGATCTGAAGAATCTGTAGAAACCACTGAGGTCAAAGGTCAAGGCTGGTTCTGGAACTCTGTCTGTAAACACAGTTCACTGTGCCGTCCACAAACGCTGCTTAAAGCTCTATCAGGCAAAGAAGAACAGATGTGTCTCCTCTGGACCAAAGAGGAGAACTGTTCTGAGGTCAGCCTGCCTCTCTGATGGTATGGGGGTGCATTAGTGCCTCTGGAAAGGATCTCCTCAGGTCCAGATGTTTACAGACTGATGGAGAAGCTGCACAGAGGAGAGACATTTGGAGCATCTTTAAAGAGACGAGTTGCTGCCGTCAAATAATAATTGTGTTGTGAGGATCCTTATCGTGGATTATGGAGCATTAAACTTTCAGTTCTTTCATCCACAAACTGTCATCGCCTGCCATGCAGTCACTGTGAAGGCTGCAGACTAAAACATTTATTTTTAAAAACATTTCCTGCTTTTGTGTGTATTGAATTAGAAGGTTTGGTGCAAAAATACAAAAAGCTTGTTGCTTGTCACTCATCTGATGCTGAAGAGGAAGAAAAACCCAAACCGCTCAGATCCAGATCAGAGTTCCTTCAACCATCCCACCGGAGTCACATTTTCCTTCACAAACATAAACAAACCTGATCAAATAAGAGTAGTTCACAGTAATTTGATTACTGTTAATGTGAGAAATATCTCCATCCTAAGTGTTTTCTGTAGAAATCATCTGAGCAAAGCTACCAGCAGGAGGCTCCTGAACCCGTCATCCTCCTCCAAACACCCAGAGATCACGTCATGTTTATTACTAATAAATTACATTATTGTAACTAAACACAAACGCTTCAGCTTTTCAGTGAATGTCATTTATGTAATAATTTTAAGGCTAGCTCAAGAGAGAAAATGAGGGCTGTGATTCATCTCCCTTACCTTTTATGAATACTGTTTCCTCTCTTTTAACTTGATATTCAACATGCAGCCGCGTCCTTGAAAGGCTCGCTGTACATCAGTAGCCAAGCAACCTTTCATCTCTCATCAAGGCTTTTATTTGCTTCAAATTAAATCTGCAAGCTCACGTCAAACAGCTTTGGGGTGATTAAAACTACAAGAAGCTCATTTACACAAAATAAACAGTTTTGTCTTCGTGGTTTTATCATTCAGGAGCATCACGGCAATTCAAACTCAACCCCAAGCTGGTTTAAGTCGAAGAGAAACAACTTACATTTTAAACAAACCTAAATAAATACATGTCGATTAAACAACGGGGTGTCCAAATGATCAGAGTCAGCTGCACGAAGGTGGCTGTAAGACAGTTTTACAGATTCTGAGTAGCTGAGAGTCATCTCCAACACCCGCTGTGAGCACTAACAGATCCCAAACAAGGCGGCGGGTGATAGGCATTCCTTCAAGCAATAATATGTTCATTTTGTTTTGTGCAAGCACATTTTAATACTGCGTCTGAGCGCTCAATAACTCACTCTTTACTTTCCTTTGACTTTTTCCAAGCCTTTATTTGTCTGTTTGTTTTCAGAAATATCAAACTATGGAGGAGTTAAAATAAAAATCCGTTCTGTCCTGTAAACCGTACAGTTTCCTCAGATTAGTAAATCATCGTGCTCGTTTTAAACCTGTGGTCCACAGCCAGCGAAGGGAGCGCCGTCTGTTTTTGTTCCTGCATCTGTTTCCCCCCATCCTCCTGTCTGCAGGTGCCGTGTCAGCAACTTACATTGTCATCATTAAGACTTGCTTACAGCGCCACGAGAAGAAAAGAACCTTGCAGACAAAAAGATTCACGATGTAGAACAGAGAAACCATTAAATCATCCAGCCCGTGTACAAAAAAACGGGCCGATGTTTGCACTAATGGCTGCTCTGCGTGAACTTAAAACAGTTCAAATTTGGGCAGACAACTTATTACTGCATCTCACTTTAGTATAACACAATAAACATTCCTTGGTGGAATGCATATCGCCCGCCGCCGTCCATGTCAGAGCTTCATCCTAAACTCCTCTTATGCTGAGAAATGACAGCTGTGGCTGTTTTAGTCAGACCTTGAAAATAACCTTATTTGCAAACTCATGTCTGATCTTGAGATGTCCCGCTCAGAGGACGTGTTGGGGATGACTTTCAGCGACTACCACCCCCACTTTTAGCTCAAACATTAATCTTAGTGTTTGCTAAAGTCAGTCAGCGTTGACTCCATTAGTGAATTAGTTGTAGATCTATACATATACAGTATACAGTGGCGGCTGGCCAATAGAGGGCGCTAGGGCGCCACCCCACCACTCACATTACCTTGAATAAGACGTAAAAAAATAAAATAAAAATTAAATAGTACATTAAAAATATTTCAAAATATATGTATATATATTTTTAGTTGTGTAAGATAAATATTTTATAGTTAATGATAAGTAAAGTTGTTTCGTTCTTCAACGTTGTCTGATTGGTGACGTATTTTCTTTGGCCATAGACTCT
The DNA here is from genome assembly GCF_001649575.2 of Kryptolebias marmoratus. Lineage (NCBI taxonomy): Eukaryota > Metazoa > Chordata > Actinopteri > Cyprinodontiformes > Rivulidae > Kryptolebias > Kryptolebias marmoratus. Next base: position 1,482,513 of record NC_051444.1, read on the forward strand.
CGTTAAAAGTTGCACATGCGCAGTAGCTCCTTTTCAGTACAAGATAGGACCGTTCAGGGCGCACCTCTCCTGCGCCCAGAGCTGACTCCGCCTCCCGCCGCCGGAGCGTGGGACTCCCGCCACGGAGGCTGACGTCACATCCGGCTATCAGAAAGTTCGCCTCTTTGAAAAGTCGAGCCGCGGGTGAGCTGCCTTTTATTAAAAAACAGCAATAAGTTCATTACGTGACTAAGTTACATACACAAGGTATGTGTTCATAGTTAATAATTAGTTTAAGAAAATTTATGCTAAAACCTGTTTGAACGTTTGTTTTGAATTCTAATCGGAGTGAGACATCCGACCTTCGTTATATTGTACGTTCAGAACACGTGACGTAGTGAGTGCTCTCACCATAGAACAGGCTTTGACGTGTTTTCTACGGTAAAGTTTTGAAAAATAAGAAAGAAAACAGGTTTTATAAACGCTAAATGTGTCCTACAGGCTTCCGTCTTTGTAAGTATTGGTGTTCAGGAAGCACTTGTGCATTTATATGTACATTATAATGTTGCTTTTGTTGTTTTAATTCATGTAAATACACAGGTGTGATACCTTAGTATATATACTAAGTATAATAGACATATACCAAAAATTTTGGTATATGTCTATTTTGGATTTATAGCCCCCCCTGGAGAAAACTCCACCAGCTGCCACTGCATATATATATATATATATATATATATATATATAGTGATGATTTCTTGTAAGTGTCATTAAAAGTGGTTTATGAGATATTTTGCTAAAAGACAAACAAATATAGGAGCAAAAACATTATCACCTCTTCATCTTCTGGAGGAGTAAAAACGAGCTTTAGAGTTTTAAGACTAAATTCAATCATTTACAGAGCTGCTCAGATTCAAACAGATAAAACAGTAAATTAAACTACAAAAAAAATAACAATAAGCATCAACTGCAACAAGAACACAGATTGAAGCTGACTCTTTCTGGCACGGCTATAGGATGCTTGTGTCTGGTGTAGATGTGAGTCAAGTCATTAGTAGGAAACGTATTAGAGTGAATCTGGGTCAGGCAGCACGCTCCCCGTGGCTGTAGCTGCAGAATCTTGTCACAGCAGACAGCTGTTATATAAGAAACACAAGCTGGCCACTTCTGCAAAATCTGTGCAGCGTTGGGCATCAGCTGCACGCGCGATGGACAAGAAAATGTTTCGATTTCACCTCTTCCACCTGCAAAGGCAGCTTCATCATTCAGCTTTGTCCTTTTCAGTAAAAATAAAACCAGCAAATCAGAATAATTTAACAGTGAATTCCACATTTGTTTTTTATTTCAGTGAAAACCTTCCTTAAAAGAAACAAACTTCCTCCAACCATCCGTTAGCGTTCGTTTAGCTCGTTATCTGCTAAAATTACTGAGCTGTAGCTGTTTTTGTGCTTCCAACTGGTTCATGAGATATTTTTCTAACAGACCAACAGGTTTTAGGCAAAGATCTCACACAACGAGTAGCTCTTGGACTGCGTGTCTCAAAAGTGACTCTCAGCTACGACCACACCAGATTTTAGCTCCGTATCTGTAACTTTTGTGTTTTCTAAAGTCAGTTGGCTGCAGCAGCCATCTTGATTCGGACATATACTATGAAATCTGTAAAAATTGACTTGAAATGTTGTTTTAATCACCTTCAAACTTTCAAACGTGACTAGGTTTGCTAAAACAGCCCGTTACCACGGATTACCCTGCTTTAGTGACCAGAATGACTGACTGACAACCTTCAGATGTCGAAGAACAACATCGAAGTGATGAAGATAAAAGGTCCAGGTTCGCTCGTCCTCGTCTTTTTCCTTCCTGTCTTTACGTCTCATGCAGGCCTAGCCTTGTTGCTACAGTTTGTGGGTCATTTTCTGTGTTTATGTGTGGATGAAATCATTTCTGAAAACGACAGCATTCCCGTGCAGACAGGAGCTGCCTGAACCGCCCCCGTGCACGCTGAAGGTCACGGCTTGAAGAAGCCACCAGAACCACGTCATCTGTAAGAAGCAGAGGCGAGACGCCGAGGCTCTGCATCCAGACACCCTCCTCTGTGAACACCACGGACAGGATGAAGGTGGAGTCCAACTTTACAGGTGCTAAAAGTGATCCCAGCCTTAACCACATTAAAGATGCTTCACATCGTAGACAACAAAGATTTTAAGATACATACTGATGTTACAGATGGTTCCTTTGGATTGCACAGGGGCACAACCCAAACCAAGACAAGCCAGAGCCATTTCTGTCTGCCTCTTCCTCGCAGCTCCTCCTGTCCTCCTGCAGACTCCGGGTCATCTGTTGCTCAGTAATAACACCTCACTCCTTCCAGCTGAACTTGCTGCAGCATTCCTGTGCAAGCCCAGCATCCAGACTGACAGCATCTGCAAACCCAAACCTCCCCCTCCTCCCCCTCCTCCCCTCCTCCCTTCAGTCGACCCGTCCGCTAAAAAGAAAACTCTCTTCCTTCTCTTTATCTCGAACGCTCGGCACGTCACACGACGATAAAGAGGAACAGCAGCGCGCTCAGATTCACATCACAAACTCAAACTGTACTCTGTTTTCTAATTTGTCTCTTAAATCCCCCCCCCCCGTCCGCCGGGGTAGGATGGTAGCATCCTGCCTGAGCATGGCCTGTCACTGACTGTAATCTCTTTATGATGCAGGATCTGTGAAGGGAGGAGGGGATTCAGCCACCAAGTATTAATGTATTAATCCACCACATGCTGGGAATATGTCTCCCACACGCAGTGACCCAACAGTGAGTCCGTTTTACAGCCAAATCATTCATTTCTCTTTGGATAATCAGAGATAAAAATATAAACAATTTAAAAGCACAAAGCAAACAGCATTTTCTGCAAAAATACAAACTGAATGCTGAATTACTGGACGTTCCTGAAGAAGCTGAAGCTAAAAGAAGCAGAACAATATTAAAAAGGAGCAGAAGTAACTAAATGAAGCCAGAAACTAGCTTAAAGATAAATGTTTCAAAGTGCTAGATAAAAGGATAGCTGTAGGCTAAAAGCTGCAAAAAAGCACGATAAAAGATGAAAGTAGTAGAACGATAGCAAGAAGCTGAAAGTATTTATTAATTTATTAACCTTTATTTAACCAGACAAATCTCTCTGAGACCACAGATCTCTGTTTGAGGAGACCTGAAGGTTTTTAGACTGCAGGAGGAAACCGATGGAGCAGAACATCACCTAAAAACACAACACCAACCACAGCTAAAAGGAGCAAAAAGCTAGCTAGAAGCTAAAAGTATCATAAGAAGACTGAAGCAGATTTCAAAGAGAACATGATTTTTTTTCAAAGGAACTGAAGAGTTATCCGGGGAAAAAGTTGTAAACAAAGGTAAATGTTTTGAAAACTATAAAATTATAGCACCCATCTCCTGAATGTTTTGATAAATGCTGTTGTTGTTTCAGCTGCTTTTTACTTCAGATCAGCCAATTATTTTACGCTGGATTCCCTTCTTGTTGCAACCTGGACTCAAACCTGCAGCCTCAGGATTACAGGACCGATCCACTGATCCACCGAGCCACTGTGGCCCCAATGTTTCAGTGCATGAGTTGCTAAAAAAGCATAAAGTCTGTGACTCTGCAGTCATGAAGTCACGTGATCCTGAAGCCTCATTAAAGATCTCAGGTTACACAGATGTTCAGATGCGGTTAAAGGTCTGTGATCCACCATCGACGGGTCATAAATCGCTCAAACAACGAGCTCCTAAAACCGTCCCAGAGGAGCTCTTCAGGGAATCGGCTGTAAATAAGAATAATGAACCACAGGAAACATGATTCACGTCTGAAGGTTTCCGCTTCCCGGGGATCAGCTCTTCTCTTCTTGCTGCTGTTTTTATACAGAGTCCATTTTTAAAACTTGATTTCCTCAATAAATAAAGTGTTTGTTCATTGATTCATTCATTAAATCGGAACGTACGGTTGTTAAAAACACGTCAGCAGGCAGGTTTGTTTATGTAACTTTGTCTAAAAGTAAATTAAAATCTTCAGCCGCCTTGCAAATCAAAGTTTTAAACAAAATATCATCTGTTAGCGCAGACACAGGCAGTGACATGATCGCCCGCCTTTCATGACGGCGGCGGGCGAGCAACAACTCTTATTTTGAAGTCGTTGCCTGCTGTCGTGAAAATGAGTGATAGTGTAACTGCCTGTGTGATGGTGAGTGAGTAAAATATCTTTAACCAGTGAAAGAATTTTAATTAAACTCTCAGACAGTAATCATTTACAACCGGTTCAATTAAAGATGGCCGCCAACACAAAAATGGTTCCAGTTCAGACATTTTTACAGACATTCAGCTAAAACTCAGAGTGGTAGTAGCTGAGAGTCTTCCTCCAGACATACACCATTTACAAACTGATTGCACGTTCCTTAAAGGAATACTGAAATATTTACCTTTGTTTAAATAAAATTTATCCCAGAAATACACGGAGATCTCTTTAATCTTCTTTAAATCAGCATTCACATAAAGTTAACTATATTTACTCATTTAAAAAAGCTTATTATTAGTTATTTATGTCAAACTTATTTAATTTTAATGGTCATGTTTAGGACCTTTTAATGGACGTGTAGGTTTTATTTTTTTGGTTAGTTGTTTATGATGATAAAACTGACATTTTATGGTACCTTTCCTGTCTGAAAAAGCTGTTTTTTTAAATATTTGTTAAAAATAATTTATTATTAGTCAGTCTCTGTTCCACACCTGCTGTATTGTTCTGCCTCTGTTCCCTCAACCTGCAGGTCATTCACGATAAAACACGACTGGGAGAGAAAACACTGTCCTGTCGGCCATTTCTGACACCAAAGATTTGTTTTTTTTAGCTCCATCTGTGTCACACTGACTCCAGTGAGAGGGAGAAAATATTAAAACAAAGGCAGGTTTAATTTAAGGGATTATTTTCTGATTTATTGAAAAAACTCCACTGAGAAAGCTCGTTTACTGCCCCCTGCTGGTGCAACGCAGAAACTACACTCAGTAGCTGTTAGAATAGAATAGAATGAGCCTTTATTTATCCTGCACACAGGATACACACATAAACACAAAAACAATAAAAAATAAAAATAAAAAACTATACAGTTGTGACAAAAATATCAGATTCTAACCGCTGCTGTCAGTCCTGTAGTTGGAAGAAAAATATTTACCAAAATAATGCATATTGTGGGAAATAAAAATTAAAGGAAGGTGATCATGTAATTGCCTGTGTCTGGATTTGTCTGTCTGTTATCAAAATATCTCATGAACCAGAGGACAGATTTTATTGAACATATCAGAAAGGGTTAGGGTTTAGGCAGCTGGGATTTCTGTCTCTTATTTACCGGAGCGCTCACCTGGAGTCTTCAGGTTTGGATTAAATCTTATGCCCGGTACATAACAGGTCATACAGGCAGTTCCTTTGCATTAGTTAAATAAAAAGTTAGTTTTAGTCAATAAAACCTGCAGAGAAACAGGTAAAGTTTCTGTAAAAACTTTTCAAACCTGCTGCATGTTTCCTGCTTTAACTGTTCCAACCAGCATTATGATACGACTGCAAGGTTTCAAGCTTTTATTTGAGTATTTATTTTTTAATTAGTATTTGTATTTTATTAATTAGTTTTTCTGGGACGTGTCTGCATGAGGCAAGTTTCAGATTTAACCACTCTGCTTTGAGACAGAGTTATTATTTTATCCCAATAAGACGATGAAGATGATTTAATGAGAGGAGGATAAAAGGAAAAGAAGTAAAGAAATGCATGTCACCCTCCACTTTACACCAACGTTTTCAACAAACATCGTGTGTGATCTGTCTCTGCTAATGCTACACTAAATTTGATTAAAATCCACACACAGATACGAGCAATTACATGATCGCCCGCTTTTCTTAGCAACAAGAGCTGTAAATACAGGATGGATGCAGCTTCTGTAAAGTTTATTTAAATAATCTGGAGGTGTGTTTTCACTGGTTTCCCTCCAGAAATATAATCTGAGATCAGAAACCAGCAGTAGGAGGGTGGGAAAAATGTGTGTGTGTGTGTGTGTGTGTGTGTCAGACGTACTCCAGCCAACATTGTTTTGCCACTGAGTGTGTGATGGTGTGTGTGTGTGTGAAAGCTTCAGCCATGTTGGTGGAATGGCACAAGACGAGCCATCGCCCATGTTATTTTTAACTGTGTGTCTCCATGGAAACCATCGCATACACAGGAAGGGGGGGCGATCTCCTGCTGGGCGCGTGTGGAGGAAGACTCGTAGCGCCGGTCACGGTGTGATTGTAATCGTGTCTGTGTGTGTGTGTGTGTGTGCATTAATTGTTTTGGAGTGGATCTTCTCTGCTGACGCGTCACGTCTCACAGCCTATAGGAGCTGACAGCAGGACGTATAGAAAGTGTGTGTGTGTTTGGGGNGGTTCTGATGCAACAGAGGAAACACCAGCAGCAGTGCATGATGGGAGGGGTTCTGCCGGAGCTGAACTGTCACGCACCAAACATCTTTAAGACCCAATAATAAGAAATCAATGGATCGATGAGTCTGCAGTGACTCAGACGTTCCTCAGCCGCTGGTTTGACGATATTTTCTGATAGCTGTAGCAGCCATCCGGCAGAACTGAGTGAACATAGTTGTTTCTATGGAAACAACTTAAAGATTAAAGCTGTGAAGAGCGAGAGCCGTGCCAGAGTGATTCCCATAATGCCTTCTGCCAGGGGAGCTACAGGACAGAAAAGGGAGAGGAAGTGTGTGTGTGTGTGTGTGTGTTGGGGGATTTTGCAGCATGGCACCTTCACAGTTGAGGCGAACACACAAACAGAAACTTGTCCTGTTGTTGGAAGGCCTTACGCTTACCGGCCACTTCATTAGGTCCACCTGTTCACCTGCTCACAGCAGCTAATCAGCCAATCACACGGCAGCAACTCGACGACCTGATGAGCCTCAGAGACCGAGACGTGACTTCGGTGTTTCAGAATCTGCTGATCTTCTCTAAGGTTTACAGGGTTTTCATATCTGTGGTTGGTGGCCATCTTGATTTAGGCTCACTCCAGTTTTAGATGTTCATCTGAAGCACACGTGTCAAACTCAAGGCCCGTGGGCCAGATCCGGTCCTCTGTAACATTTCATCCGGCCCTCTAGTCTGGTTCAGATCAAGTCTCTGATTCTTATTTTACTTTAAAAAGCTGAGCCTAATTAGTAAAGTTTTCTCTGACAGTGACTTAAAAACCAACAATATATAGTTTTAATTTCTGTATGATCAGGTTTTTGTCTGTTTTAATGTTAAAAACTTCCTTTAAAAGCTGAGTGAGGCGTAAGAAATGACTGCTAATGATGAGCTTTTTGAAGTTTGATCTATTTGTCTGTGTTCATTAAAGTCTGTTTGCTCTAAATTCTGTATAATCTGTAACTGGGAAAAAGTCATTGATATTTCATTATGAATGATTTGACATAATGCATCTAAAACCAATTAATTTATGTAATTTTTAATAAATATTGATCGTGATTGGCCCTTGGCTCGGACCAAATTTTTAATTTTGGCCCCCTGGCGTCCCTGGGTTTGACACCCCTGATTTAAATGTTACTTTCTGAAAGATTCATAAAAATCTGTCATGCAGGTCATGAAACAGAAGAGTTTCAAACAACTGAGGAGTCTGTTAGCAGCAGAGAGAACAGGTGTGATTCATCGTTAGCCAATCAGAAAGCTAGATTTCCCACCTTTTCTAGGGGAACGGAGATGAAGGAGCAGATCAAATTCGACTGTTTAAATCAAGAAATTTATGCTTCAAACAAACAGTCGTGGAGTAAAAGCTACTGAAAAGACAAACTTCACATTTCTTTGGAGTTTTATGTCGAAGTCGTGATAAGATCAAACCCTCGCACCTGTTCAGGTGGACAAATTTAAACCGGTTTTTATGGGTCTGAAGAGGAGCAGTGACAGAAACTGGAGGTTGTTTCCAACACTTTGCTGAATCGATGCCACCAAGAATTAAAGCAGCTCTTAACAAAAACGTGGCTCCAACCTGGTTCCAGGAAGGTGGACCTAATAAAGTATCTGAACTATAAATGAACCAAAACTTAAATTTAAAACTTTGTTTGTTTTGGCTTTCCTTTTTTTATTCAGACAACCAGATGTTGGTTTTTGGTTCTGCTTTTGGTCCATAACCTCCTGAAGCACAGAACTGATATTAGTTTTTACAAAGTGTTGCTGTGTTCAGCGCAGAGAAAGACGATTAATCTGCCAACAAATATTAACTGGCTACTTTTTAAACTTAATCAATTACCAGGCAGGAAAACAAAGATGCTACAAACCAGCTCACTGTTAAATAATTATTGTTTTATTTTGTTTAATGAAAAATACATTTAATCAAAAGAAAAAACTTGTCATCTGTTGGTTGTTTTGAGTTCTACAGATCAGGATGGGCCAAGAAAAACTCACATTGGCTCATTATTATCATTATTATTATTATACTCTTTCCATAGATTTCTCGTCATGAAGTGCGGGCGATCATGTAGTCGCCTGTGTCTGTGTGAGTTCTGTCTCTGTCTGTCAGAGTAAATTCACCACGCAGTGAGAAAAACGAGACCAACGGTGGAATCAGATTTAATATTTATTTGTTTTTTGTTCTTGTTTCCGAACAGGAACTGAACCTGGATCAGATTACAGATCAACAAGAATTCATCCTAAATATAATCTAAAATAATCTCATCGTGCTAAAATAAGAAGGTAGCTTTTTCATCACCTGACTCTCAGCTACTACCACAGTTTTACCTCAATATCTTTATAAATAACTGAGGAAGAGACATTCTTGTATTTGCTAATGTTGATTAGCTGCGGCAGCCATCTTGAATAGAAACTACTGCCCTTAAAATGCTGGAGTGGCTAAAATAAGCCGTGTAGCTCTGTGGCTATTTTTGCGTTTGCTATGGTCGACTAGCCGTGGCGGCCATCTTGCTCAGAGTTCCACTGAAATCTGTTCCTGAGATATTTCGCTAACAGACACGCAGGCAGTTACATGATCGCCCGTCTTTTGTGGAAATGTTTGAGTTTCAGATCAATTTAAATATTAAATCCTAACATCAGGATTCTGTTCTTTCAGAAATGTTCTCGTTATTTTGTCCCCAAACGAATCAGGAGTGTCCACACACACACACACACACATGGTGAAGGATTTGTCTTTATGCTCTTTTTGGATTTAACGTATGTGCACTCCCCCCCNCCCCCCCCCCGGTGATGCCAGCGCTGTTGTCAGGCTGGAGCTGAAAGCAGCCAATCGTGTGGTTCTGCAGAGCGAGGAGCTCTGGGGTGATGTTAGGCAGCTTCATGCTCATACGATGAGCTTTGCCAAATGTAGGTCATGTTTCTCCTCACACTGTCTCCTGCGCTCACTTCTCCTCACACACACACACACACACACAAACCTCTCCAACCTGTCACCGATGCACAGAGGGGAATAGATGAGGAAGCATGTATTTTATTAAATAAACACACAGCCTTAGTTTCAAACAAAGGTGGGTGTCTCTGTTCTGTAACCCGTCCTCATAAGATCAGCTTCTAAAACACAAAAATATGAAGGGCAAAAAGTAAAAAATAAAACACACACACACACACACACACACACACTCCTGCCTTCCTGAACTCTGCTTGAACTGCCTCAGCCTCAGCTGCACTAAAACAGGATTTAATATATGATCAGCAGATCAGCAGATTTAGAACAAACCGAAAGTTTTTAAGTTTTTTTATCGCCCACCGGTGAAGGTGGTAGTAGCTGAGAGTCGTCCCCAACACATCCTCTGAGCCTGACGTCTAATCATATCACATGAAGTCGTACATATTATTATTTGACCAAAACGGCTAAAATTACATGATCTTAGTCTTAAACTCTGCGGGCGATAAGCATTTCTTCAGGAAGTTTATTCACATTTTTTCTTTGATCGATGCTAATCTTTAGGATCAAGAATATTTATTTTATTTAGGTTATTGTGTGTTTTTTATTGAAATCTCACAATAGTTGTTAAACTTAAATAAACATAAACCCTTAGAAAAACTCGGACACTTAAAATAAAATAAAATATAGAAAAGTATTATCACCTGGTGATTAATGAGGTCTGCACAGGCTGATTGATAAATATCGGCCAAATAATCGATTTTATCTCTAATTTATTAACAGTTAATCTGGGAAACATCCTGCTCATTTCAGCAAATTTAAGAAATTTGAGAAAATATGAACAAGTGTCTTTTATCATATTTGTTTTTCACACATGCAGCCGTTTCAGGAAGCCTGTTTTTAAAATCAACTTTGACTTGTGTAACCACATTTAGCTCTCTTTTTCTGACTCTCAGAGGGAGCCTTTAGGTCTGTTTAAAAGCGTTACACCATGACCCACTGACGAACGTGAAGCTGCTGCGACACACACACACACACGCAGAGCTCCTCCTCAGAGAGAGAGAGCATCATTTCTACGTCCCTGGGTTGCCACCGCTAAGGTTGACCTATTTTTGCCCGGACCTCTCTCTCTGTCTCTGCAGCCCAATAACTCACGCTGCTTAATAATTCACAGCTTTATACGCCTCCAAACAACAAACCGGGGAAAACAACAAATGCACTCAGTAAAGCCAAATAAACAGAATAATGTCTAAATATAACATAACATATAGCCTGTATCTGAGGGGAGATGCATTAAGGCAAAACAAGGACATGAATCTGGGTTAGTTTAAAAATGCTAATAATTTCCTCCCACTGCGTGGCATTTCTCTCCTTCCACAATGAGACACGTCATTAGAATAAACCCGGTTCTGGTTGTAGAGGGTTGTTGTAAAACCTCTGATTATTTGCACGGAGTGGGTCGGCGGGATGCGATTGGTTGGCTGGGTTGTACGGGAGCCAATCGGGGGGCAGCAGGCGCACCCTGTAGCCCTCCGTGTGTGTGTGTTTAAACGGGATTATTTATATATCTCCTGTATATGTTAGAGAAACATTGTTTCACGTCGACGCTGCTCCTCCCAGGACCTGAAGGAAAACAAAGACAACAACCAGAATATATTTTCTCGACCCATATTGTTTTTGCATTTTAAATAACGTTTCTTCCACCTCTGGGGATTTTCCTGAGAATCCTTGAACTTCATGTTTTATTTTGTGAGTTGCAGAAGAACAAGCAGGCTGTTTAATTTGATTATAAGTAATAATTCTACAAAAACAAGTTAAATGGGGATAAAAAGGGGCTACAGTTTATGACAAAGATCATCTTAGGTTGAGAAATGTTGGCTGTGGCGGCCATTTTCTGTTGGGTTGTCAGGATTTGGGTTCTTGTCTGGGTGCTTCTTTGAGTTTCTTTGGTTTTGGGTTGTTTAGTTTTGTTGTTTGTTGTTTTGCTCCCTGTGCCCTCAGTGTTCCTGTCATCGTTCACCTGTCCTCAGTCAGTCACCTGTTTACCTGCCACGCCCACCTCCACCTGCCCCAACTTAGTAATCACTCACCTGTGCCCACTTCTCCTAATTACCTTCAGTCTTTAAAACCTGTTTCACTTCAATGTGCTGACCATGTTTCCCTGCCTCCTTGCCTCCTCGCCTCCTCGCCTCCTCGCCTCCTCATGTTCCTGGAATCCTGTTTGTTATTTAGTTTAGTTTAGTTGTTTCCTTTTTGTAATTAATTATGTGTAGATGCTCATCCAGTGATTATTTCCACATGTACACAGGCATGAGCAACAACATTATCGCCCCTCCTTTTGCCTTTAGGCAGCAGGTAATAATGATTATAAAACATGAAAAATGGAGGATTGGTAAGATCCACCTGTGACCCACCTGTCCTGTTCTGACAGAACCGACACCGGTCCAACTCCTCTACTGCAGGCTACTGCCAACAAAGAGACATCATGAAGACCAAGGAACTCTCCACCCAGGTCAGAGACGGGTTGAAAAACATCCCAGAACCCCGAACATCTCATTAAATCCATCATTAGGATCAAACAAACGTAAAACATCTAAATCTAGCATCTTTTTGAGGATTTATATGGACAGACATGTAAAACTTTGGCATAGAGGCGGCGGGTGACAAGCAACAGGCAGGAGGTTCAATTGAATTTAAATTTTAAATTGAAGTTGTGCTTTTGAGGAACTGTAAAACTGACAAACACGAAGGAGTAAAGTCAAACTTATTTTTCCAAAAATAATTTAATAAACCTGAAATTCAGAATGTTTCTCATCCATCATATTCTGTTTATCTGCGTCTGTGATGGAGGTAAAGATTTACTGAGGATTAATGGCTTTCACCTGAAACAGATCCTGACAGATCTGATGGGAAACGTGCGCTCAGACGGCTGCGGTAAACTGGAGCCTCGACTGGGTCCAAACGGGCCAAAGCTCCAAACGGGCCGAAGCTCCAAACAAGCCAAAGCTCCAAACGGGCCGAAGCTCCAAACGAGCCGAAGCTCCAAACGGGCCGAAGCTCCAAACGGGCCGAAGCTCCAAACGGGCCGAAGCTCCAAACGAGCCGAAGCTCCAAACGAGCCGAAGCTCCAAACGAGCCGAAGCTCCAAACGAGCCGAAGCTCCAAACGAGCCGAAGCTCCAAACATTCTTTAATTATAAAACATTTCTGTGAACCTGCAGAGTGAACGATGAGCCGAAGCTGAAACAAGCAGTACCGAAACTCAAGTTTCCAAAAACAGCAGCTGCAAGCTTAAATGATCAAAACGCTAGCTGAAACTAAAATACGTAAAACATAACTAAAAGCTACAACTAGCAAAACTGCAGAACAGTAGCTAAAAGTAGCAGAACAGTAGCTAAAAGTAGCAGAACAGCAGCTAAAAGTAGCAGAACAGTAGCTAAAAGTAGCAGAACAGCAGCTAAAGGTAGCAGAACAGTAGCTAAAAGTAACAGAACAGTAGCTAAAAGTAACAGAAAACCAGCTAAAAGTCGCAGTATAGAAGCTAAAAGTAGCAAAACAGTAGCTAAAAGTAACAGAAAAGCAGCTAAAAGTAGCAGAACTGTAGCTAAAAGTAGCAGAACAGCAGCTAAAAGTAGCAGAACAGTAGCTAAAAGTAACAGAAAACCAGCTAAAAGTCGCAGTATAGAAGCTAAAAGTAGCAAAACAGTAGCTAAAAGTAACAGAACAGCAGCTAAAAGTAGCAGAAAAGCAGCTAAAAGTCGCAGTATAGAAGCTAAAAGTAGCAAAACAGTAGCTAAAAGTAGCAGAACAGTTGCAAAAAGTAGCAGAACAGCAGCTAAAAGTAACAGCAAAGCAGCTAAAAGTAGCAGAACTGTAGCTAAAAGTAGCAGAAGAGCAGCTAAAAGTAGCAGAACAGTAGCTAAAAGTAACAGAAAACCAGCTAAAAGTCGCAGTATAGAAGCTAAAAGTAGCAAAACAGTAGCTAAAAGTAGCAGAACAGTTGCAAAAAGTAGCAGAACAGCAGCTAAAAGTAGCAGAACAGCAGCTAAAAGTAACAGAATAGCAGCTAAAAGTAGAACAGTAGCTAAAAGTAGAAGAACAGCAGCTAAAAGTAGCAGAACAGTAGCTAAAAGTAACAGAAAAGCAGCTAAAAGTCACAGTACAGAAGCTAAATGTAGCAAAACAGTAGCTAAAAGTAGCAGAACAGTAGCGAAAAGTAGCAGAACAGCAGCTAAAAGTAGCAGAACAGCAGCTAAAAGTAACAGAATAGCAGCTAAAAGTAGAACAGTAGCTAAAAGTAGCAGAACAGCAGCTAAAAGTAACAGAACAGCAGCTAAAAGTAACAGAATAGCAGCTAAAAGTAGCAGAACAGCAGCTAAAAGTAACAGAACAGCAGCTAAAAGTAACAGAACAGTAGCTAAAAGTAGCAGGACAGCAGCTAAAAGTAGCAGAACAGCAGCTAAATGTAACAGAACAGTAGCTAAAAGTGACAGAAAAGCAGCTAAAAGTCGCAAAACAGTAGCTAAAAGTAGCAGAACAGTAGCTAAAAGTAACAGAAAAGCAGCTAAAAGTAGCAGAACTGTAGCTAAAAGTAGCAGAACAGCAGCTAAAAGTAGCAGAACAGTAGCTAAAAGTAACAGAAAAGCAGCTAAAAGTCACAGTACAGAAGCTAAAAGTAGCAAAACAGTAGCTAAAAGTAGCAGAACAGTAGCGAAAAGTAGCAGAACAGCAGCTAAAAGTAGCAGAACAGCAGCTAAAAGTAACAGAATAGCAGCTAAAAGTAGAACAGTAGCTAAAAGTAGCAGAACAGCAGCTAAAAGTAACAGAACAGCAGCTAAAAGTAACAGAATAGCAGCTAAAAGTAACAGAACAGCAGCTAAAAGTAACAGAACAGTAGCTAAAAGTAGCAGAACAGTAGCTAAAAGTAGCAGAACAGCAGCTAAAAGTAACAGAACAGCGGCTAAAAGTAGCAGAACAGTAGCTAAAAGTAGCAGAACAGTGGCTAAAAGTAGCAGAACAGTAGCTAAAGGTAGCAGAACAGCAGCTAAAGGCTAAAGGTATCATAAAAAGACAAACAACAGAACAATGTTTTAAAGGAACTGAGGAGATCTCCGTGTGTTTCTACGGGGAATATATCTGTAAATAAAGTTAAATCTTTAAAAAAGTATAAAAGTTACACAAACCAAAAGTCACAGCAGCCATCAGCTGAATGAGACGAAGGTTTTGATAAATGAACAGCTAAAATAGCTCAAAGTTTGCAGAAGTAGTCGGTTTGTAAAAAAGTGAAAACACTGACTCAGCGTTCAGACAGTGAAACAGGAAAAGCTGCGCACGTTAAAATCAGCCTGGTCTGCTTCCAAATGGCTTGTTTTTGTTTTTTTTTATCTTTTTGCAGCTGCTCTGATTGTAACGAAGAGTTAAAAGGAGAAACGATGAATTATACATTTTTTCCTCTTTTTATGTGGAAGATGAGAGGAGAGCCGGTTTCAGAGGGACGGCCAAGGGTTGGTCAGAGACTCATGTATGGTTTTATTTCTCCCGTGTTTCGTACCGGCGCCCGTGTGGACGTGTGTGTGTGTGTGTGTGTGTGTGTGTGTGTGTGTGTGTGCAGAAAACTAACACGCCCAATCTGATGATATGCTGGTGTGAGATCAGGAGCTGCTGTGGAAAACATCAGATCTCCTGATGGTTCAGCTTCACAGATTAAAGGTCCTGTTTGATCAATAAAATACGGTGTAATCTACAGAATATGCTGCCCTGTATTCTGTAAATATATAACAAAGCAAGTAATACTCTCCCACACAGTCAGATGTTAGCCACGTTTTAATTTGCAGATTAAATTATCAAAAGCTGGGCAATCATGTAATTAACTCTCAACCAGTCAATCAAACTTTATTTATAAAGCACTTTGTCTAAAACAGAGTGTAACACAAAGTGCTTTAAACTAAAACAAAAACCACTCAAACGAGCTCCTTTAAAACAGCAACGAGTTGTTAGAATAAAACACTCTGAAGGACCAGAGGAAAGATATAAAATATATAAATTATAAAAACAGAATTCTAAAATCTAGGTTAGTAAAGCTGAGACGCTAAAAACAGAGAAACAGAAAAAAATATGGACGTTAAAATAAAAGTTACTGCTGTTTCCCTAAAAATAAATGTAAAAGAAGTTAAGACTGAAGAGTTTAGTTTATTCTGTGGTGAAATCTTTGCAAAAGAAGCAGAAACTAAGTTGGTAAAAGTAGCAAGAACGGCTAAAACAGCACAAAGTATGAGGAAGTAATTAAACTACAAAATAAAAAACAGGAGACAAACGACTGAATTCTGGCTCAGCATCACACGATTACAGTTCAGTAAAAGTTTCACTGTAAAACTGAAACAACGAGGCTAAACTTTATGAATAAATAAATGAACTAAAAGCTAAAACTGGGTGGTAGTAGCTGAGAGTCGTCCCAACACTGAGACCTGACAGGTTGTAGACGAACCCCTGAGATCAGCAGAATCAGAAATCATTTTTCCACACAGAAAGATAAAAACTCGGCTTTTAAAGTGTAAAATCTGGCGGGCGATATACATTCCTTCAAGGATCGTCTGGTTATTTCAGCCTCAGAATGTGAATCAGAGCTCAGCTGTTAGGAATAAACTCATTAAACAGATAAAAAAAGAGGAAATAACAGGAAACGTGACTTTAGTGTGTTAGGTTATTAATCTGTTCTCACATTTCATCTGTGGGGACTTGGCCTCAGCGGAGTAATCTGCTCCATCACACACACACACACACACACACACACACACACACACACACACACACACACACACACACACTGCGGAGGAGTCCTCAGTAACACACACAATTGGTTAATTGTAATTTCTTGCTGCTGTAATTATTCGACTGTGTGGGGATAATTACCAGATCATAGAACGGGAGCAGGATCTGTCAGGATACTGTAATTATTTTTTACTCGTCGTATCAGGAGTATTATTACGCTTTTTTTTTATTGGCTAAACAAGTCTTTCACTCGTCTGTTCGGTTCACGTCTTCAGTTCTGAGCGGACGCATCATCACTCGGACCTCCAGGCGTCTCAGGAGACGAATCCTGCTGCCTTTAAAGGGATCGTTCCGAGCTTTTAACTAACGGCTAGTTGTCTCAATTTGATTGCAATTTGTTCTTCTTCACGTTTTGGTTTCTTGACGTGGCGTCTCACCGGGCTGCGGCTAGTTGGAGACACAAAAAGGCTGAAAAATACATAAATTTTCTTTTTGAGTCCCACAGATTTGGTGCAAACGTACGGGACATGCAAATGATGTGCAAGTTTATTTGTTGCAATTTAATGATGTCTCCATTTAATCAGAATTTAAACCTGTTTTTATCTCCAATCATCACAGTTTGCTTTTATACGTAGGTAGTTAGTGTCTCAGAGGACAGAAGTCTCCAGAGTGTCTCAAAACGTTCACAGTGGTTCCTAACATCCCTGCGGGAATCCCAGAGGCTCACAAACTCGTCACGGAGTCGTCGTGGGCGTCTCAACCACGTCTCAGTTTAGTTTTCTGACTCGTGAGGTTCTCCTCTGACAGAAAACATCCGAGGTTTCAGACCCAAATCTCCGGTGGATTCAATCAGCTGAAAACACGTCAATGAGACCGCAACTAAAAAATTGACTTATTTTCTCACATTTCTGAGGCTCCAGTGGGCCACTAACCACAGGCCGCTGTCTCTGTGACTGTTTTCAGAGAGAATTCATTTTTTAATGTTCAAAATTCCTGCGAGACGACAGCAAAGCCCTACGACTGAGGCAAGGAAGCTGAGATCGCTCGTTTGGAGACATTTTGGAGACATTTTGGAGACTCCTTCGCAGCTCAGAGAGATGCTGGCCTAAAACAGCTTCCATCTCCTCGTTTAATAAACATTTACACTGCTGTCAGTCTTACATTTCAGGTGTATTTCTGTCATTTATCTGTTATTTGTGAGCTAGCTGTAGCACTGCTGCTGCGTCTGCTGAAATAAAGACGAAATGCAAAACAAACTGCAACGTTAAGGTAATTAATTTTATTATAAAAACAGAGTTTGCATGAATCAGGACAGAAATCCACTTTGGCTCGGAGGGATTAGCTGTTAGCTCAGAGAATTAAACTCCAAACTGAGTTCGGTCAGAGATTTATCTGCAACAGGTAAGATACTAAATGTTCCCTTTAATCTTTTCTTTGCTTGTCCTGTAAACTCTTCTGTGGGTTTATTTATGTTGCTTTGGTTTGAATTTTTATTTTTTGCTTTACTTCTTGTTCCCAGAGTCCCGTTAAAAGGATCCTGTTTGGTTTCTGGGGGAGCGCAGTTGTGTTTCCGTGTGTTTGTGTGCGATACCGGAGAAAAAGGCCTGGCTTTGGGAACGTCTCTGATCCAATTGACTGTGACAGGTATACGGCTAATTAGTGCAGCCGTGGGTCGGCTGTCTTCACCTTTCACAACCCCGCCGTGAAATTGGATTAATGTATCAGCGGCAGAATTCAACCAAAAGTAAACTTTTTCACAAACCACTAATTTGTTGCTGGTTTTGAGAGAATCTTGTTTAAAACATATTTGCATTAAAAAGTTTCACTGAAGCTGCGTTCCTGCTGGAAACGGCGTGACGGTTTGAGTTATCGTGACGTCCTCACGGCTGGGCTTGCTCGTAGTCCAATTAGAGCAGCTCGTCTTTAAGGTTCTTACAGAAGACAATCTGTTTGTCGGGACCTCTTTAAGAACAGCTCAGTCCTTAAAACGAGCAGCAGGCAGCTTCAGCTTAGCTTCTTCTGACCCCGTCGGTTTCCATCTGACGCCGGCAAACCGCCACTGAGCTCGTCTGCCAAAACCATCTCTGATGTTTGGACCTTCTCCTAATCCCCAGAGTCAGATTAGATATCTGATCACAGATTGATTGATATAATTGGCTTCTTGCCTGCTTTAATACTAAAACCAGAAACAAAAACATCTCTGAGCGTTTCAGCAAACGGCTGAGAGAGCAAATCAAAACTTATTTAAATTAAATACACCTACCAGTGTTCGCCTGAGTCTGTCTGTTAGCAAAATATCTCATAATCTACTGGAGAGATTTTAATGAAACTCACAGAATGTCCAGAATATTAACCCAGTTCAGGATTGACGTTAAGGTGGTTTCCCTCTGGTCTCCAGAATATCTTTCCCTGAGTTCTGCAGAGTTTCTCAGACTTGTCACTCGAAAACGTTTGTGCAGCAAGTTTTCTCTTTAAATGATCCCAGAGTCGTTCCGAGGGATGCATTTAGACTCCTGCAGGAAGGTTTCCTCTGACAGAAACATCTGAAAATAATCAGTAAAAAACCGCCTGTCTTCATTTAAACATTGGACTCTGGTAGATTACAGCACAGATGTGCAGAGGCTGCAGATGTGCACACAAAAAAAGTGACTTTCAACAAGCGGCTGCACGGCTTGCTGAGCACAAACACCAAATTCAGTCAGGCTGCAACTATCTGCAGATCTGTGAGACGACCCTTGGCCACAGCTCAATGGATTTTACTTATATTAAGCTAAACTTTACTGTGGTAGTAGCTGAGAGTCATCCCCAACACACACTTCATTTTTATGTTTTTGTTGTGGTCTCCAGCCGTCTGTCAAAGATGATGATGATGATGGGGTCTCCAAACAGAGACAGCAGCAGCTCAGATCAGTTCAGTTTAGCCTGTCAAGATAGACACACACACACACACACACACACACACACACTGTGAGGACAGACGGTACCGGACACACAGTCACAAAGCATCGAGTCGAACGTGACTCAACTGTCTGTCTGAGTCGCTGTCTGTCATCCGCAGCTGTACGATTAAACACGCCTGTCGTCGATGTTTAACGAGCACATTCAGGTTAATTTTCTAAATAAACCAACAAAATCTTTGGATTTTTATCACCTGCATGTTCAAAAGCAAAAGGTAAATCTGTACTCTGACACTCTGTGTAAACAAATAATTGAATTATTAATGAGAAATAAAAGGAGGAGGAGATTATCCGAACTGAGCAAGAAGTCTCTTAACATTAAACACTAAAAAATAAAAAACATTTCTGTTTTTAATACGAGGAAATCAAACTGTGCAGCTCTGCTTCAGCTGCTCCTCATGTGGTGGAAATTAACTTTAAATTTAAATAAAAGCATTTATTTACAAAGAACAGATTTAATCGTGATAGCATAAAAAATGTGAAAAATAAAAAGATGCAGGTTTGTTGGAAATTATAATAAAAAAGTTGGAGCAACTTTTCATTCACTTTAAATTTGATTTTTCAGTTTTAAATACAAATATATTAAATATATATAATGTTTGTAAATACATGTAAAGTATAATAATATAACACTTTAATAGTAACAATTTTAACGTACTTTAAAATAACTTTACTTACTGTAAGAAAATGTTTCAGAAATATTTAATTACTGAAGTGCTTCAAACTTTTTGTCTAAAATATTCTTGATGTTTTTGTAAAAAGTACACTTAAAACAATAATTTGCAATAACATAATAAAGGCATAGTTTTGAATTTATTATTTAAGTTAATTGTAAATCACACCTAAGTGTTTTTTTTTTTCAGTTTTAGCACAAAAAAACATTTATTTTCAGCAGATATAAAATGTGATACTAAGACAAACATGGAACATTTTTCAGACGTATAAATAGTAAAATTAATCCCTACTGGAATTTATTTTTTAATGGTGAAAGCGAATAAAAGTATTGTAAAATATATTAAGAAAGAATATAGTTTCAGTATAAAATTCAGCAAATTGTAACTGTTTGCTGCTTTATCTTGGCAGCAAATGATCAGTTTGTTGTATTTATTTGACATTTTTAGCTAAAATAACATGAAGACGCTGCAAAAACGAGGAATCCCCTTTAAAACAAACAGCTGAGCCAAAGATCCAGATGAAGACGAGAACCTGAGAACGCTTTGCCTCGACAGAACCCTACAGAACCCGTCACAGGAAGGAAGCTTATTAATGGAAAAACTGTCCTTAGATGCTCTGAATGAAAGCATTTACTGAAGGAATGCATATCACCCGCTGCTCTTCATGTTTTACACTGAGATCATTTTATCATCATTAACTCTGACTCCAAAACTTATTCAGCAGGAAAATCCAAAAATAGCTTTTTATGTTTTCTTTTTTCATTCAAACATCTTTCCGTCCTCAAATAAATTTGATTAAAACATCTATTTAAGAATATAAGAATATCCTGTTGTTCGCTAAACTCTTTAAGTGTTTATTTAACGATTTGTTTCTGCTGCTCAACAGAAAGCCAGACATTTTTATTTGTGTCCTCGCATGCATATAATAAACATTTAATGAGAGGCTGCTTTGTGTCGGTTCAAGCAGCTTAGCCGATCCACACAAAGATCATTGTTTTTAGCTGAAAGTGGCCGAACGCCCAGAAGCCTCTCTTTTAAAGGCTGATTCGGTGTTTCGGTTCAATTTGTAAAACCTGAGAGGTTCTTCTGAATTTGAACATCACTCGAGCCGACTGCTTAGGAGCTGAAAACCGTTTTTAAACGTTTCTGCAGATAAACTTTGTTTCTAAAGACCAGAAAGCTGAATAAACTCTGACTTTTGCTTCAGACCATGAAGGAAAAGCAGAAGAACTCTCAGCTGCTGACACAGAACAACCAATCAGCCTTGCAGATATTTTGATCTAATTTAAAGTTTGAGCATTTCTTATTTCAGTAAAATAACTTTCCTTGAAGGAATGCGTACCAGCCGCCGTGCTGCATGCTTTAAATTATCTTTCTGTGTTGAAAAATGACAAAGTTTTGGTTCAATCCTGGTTATAACGTTCATGCAATATTACAAAACCTAGTAGAGTCTGTATGTGTTGGGGAGCAGCTACTGACACCAGATTTTAGCCTAATATCTGTAAAATAAACTGAATTATAGCCGTTAAAGTTGATTCGATCAGATGCCTCTGCAGAACAAAAAGCAGAAACGTTACTGTCACTGAGGCAGGATGTAGTTGTTACCGAGCTAACAAAGCCAGGTCATTTGCTCCGTTAGCGAGGTAATTAGCGAGCAGCTAAAGCATGTATTAAAAGCTCCAGCAGGCTGAGCCAGGTGGGCGGAGTTTGTGCTCCATTTAAAGCAGGTATCAGCCGAATGTCCGGCTCCGACTCAGAGGCTAAAGCATCTGAACCTGACTGATGTCAACAAACACAGCTGTGTGCGAATCTGCTGAATATTCTCATCACTGTGTCAGCCAGTTGACTGTTATTATAAATAAACCAACAGAAATAAAACTTAATAAAACCTTTTTTTAATAAACTTTAGACGATAAAATCTGTTTATTCTTGGCGAATGAGTTTGTACGTTTTACTTCCTGACTCTGTGAATCCAGCCAATCAGGGTTTGCAGGTCTGACCCGCCCCTTTTTTGTTCTCCAGAGACTCAGTCAGTTAACTGTGGCGGCCATCTTGACTTGTGCTGACTCCAGCTGTAGAGGTAGACAGTTTCATATAAAATCCATCCAGTGGTTTGAGGGATATTTTGCTAACAGACAAACAAACACACACACACGAGTCTTTATGCTCTGTAAAAGTTTTGGCATTTTAAAATCTTATATTTGTGTCTAAAAGTGTCTAATTCATTCATATCTGCGAGCTAAAAGCTAATGGTGACCATGCTAAACATTAGCATCGTCATTTTGGGCATTTTAGCATGACAACTGTAGCATTTAGCTAATATTTCTGCTATGCTAACACATCTCTAAGCTTATTGTTGATGGGAGCCGTGCAGTTTAATTCCTCCTGGGGATTTCTGAGCCCGTTTGTTTTAATTTATTATCATTTTATTTGTCCCTGGTGTTCCCAATCAGAACCCTGACTCTGGCCTTTCTCTTCCTCTTCATCCTGGTCTTAAATTCTCCTCTCAGCTCCTCTCCAGTTTGTGTCTGGGTGGAAATCAAAGTGCATTAAACATTAAATATGCTGTCAAGAAGCAGAAGTCTCTCCACGGCTGCTGCTGATGAGGAAAGTAGGGCAGTGAGGAAGGAGGTATAGATGGAGAGGAGGAGGAGGAGCAGAGTGGACAGAAATGTGAAGATGAAGGACAGACGGAGACAATAGGACACAAAAGGACATTAATTATCCCACGGGTCGGGTTGGGAAAACATCCTAACTGATTCTCCGGTCCGAGTCGTGTGGAAAACAGAAATAAAAACATATTTTATCCAAACTTATTTCTGTAGAAAAAGGCTCAATATAAACTCTGAGAATTTGTTTTTTAAGTTTGTAAATTTCAAGCAACAGATAAACGGAATCACGCAGCGTGCTTCGGTCTGACTCTCTGTATCTGCGTCCTGCTTTGTCTACAACTGGAGTTTTCCTCTAAATGCTGTGAGTAAAAATTTATGACGACAGGAAGAGATTGAGTCAGCTGAAAGGTTAAAGCCGGCCTCCGTCCTGTTACTATGCAGACTTGTGAGTCTTAGCAGCCCCCCCCCCTCGCTGCTACAGGCCACACAAACTCACATTCGAAGACAAATTAGCGTTAATGGTGCAGCGGGAGGAAAGTTGTGATGTCACAGCAGCTTAATAAATCAGCCGACAGGAGGAAACTCTCCACAAACTTGGCTAATCTTGGGCTAAATTTAGGCCAAATCCTAAAAACACCGTAATGCATAATTTCATGGGATTCTGTTGGCGCTCGATGACTTTGGCGGCCATCTTGAATCGGGTTTATCAGTTCCAGACGTGCATCAAACGATTTCTGAAAGTTTAATTAAAGGATTCAGCAGATTTTTGCAACAGACACAGAAACATCCACACAGGCAAAAACATTATCACCTTTTTGTTTTCAGCAGCAGGTGGTAAAAAGTGAGATTTCCACTAATTTCACTAAGAGTCAGGAAGTTCATCACAGATTCCTCCACAACTCTTATAAATAAAAGGAAATAATAACAGAAGTAAAATCCTTTTTGTGTAATTATTTAAAAATCATCATGTTTGACTTTGTGATCATTTATATAAAAGCTTTTTGCTGCACATGAAAACAGCAGAAACTATAATCATGAACATCAGCAAAAACATTATCACCCTTTTTCTGACAATAAGATTAAAACTGGAGTTCAGATCCTGATTCTTTAACACTAAAAACCACCAAGAAAACCATCAGGATTTGGAGCCAAAAAGATTCTTTGTTTTATTTGCTGCTGTTTTTTATTCTGGTGTCCCTCAGGGTCGTATCGGAACCAAAGCACCTTCTCAACAGTGGTTCTGGTTCTGGTTCTGGTTCCACCCATGTTGCCTCCCTACTTGTTGACTAATTAATGCTGGAAGTCATCTGAACTTCCCTCTCAGACATTTTTAATTTCAAAATGTTTTTAGTGACCCAAGAGAGACAAGTTAAAGACCTCCCGACCCAAAACGACCGGGAGAACCTGACGTTTCTGACAAACAGCGCTCAGTTTACTTGAACAATAACCTGAATGCATAAATTAAAGTCCAAAAGGAAAATGATTCCTGCAACAGAACCCTGACCTCCAAAGAATGAAGACGTTCAGACACCAAACTAAACTCAACCAATTATTAGGACCTGCTGAAGCAAAGAAACCATCGAGTTTTTCTCCGTTTCTGTCTGTTTGACTCGTGAACCTCTGGGCAGGTTTTAAAGCCACGCATTATAAAACCATAAAGATAATGTTTGTTTGTTTACCTTCAGAGACAGGAAGTGACTGAGAACAGGCCAACAACAGAAGAGCCGTACAGATCTGCGCTCAGATGTAAGTAAACGTGAAAACGAGGCGGATTTAACCCGTTTCTTTCTGAAAAATATCAGCAAACACAAAAATGACTTCAGCTCCGTCTGTTTGACAGATAATGAGCTAAGATTTGGCGCAGGAGTAGCTGAGAGTCATCCAGAACAAACACTCTGAGGGCTAACACGTCTAAGATGAGGCTGCCGTCCTGAACTGTCAGAAGCAGTTGGCGGGCGACGTGCATTCCTGCCTTCTTCTTGTTGTCGTTAACAGATTGGGTCTGTTTGGAGAAATGTCCCACACAACAGATTTCTCCCTGAATGTGACACCAACAGTCGGAGCGCCATCTGAGCGCCGCCTGCTGCCGCCGAGGGGAGCTTCATGGGGACGCCTCGAGTCCCGAGACAATCAGGTGGGAAACTCTGAATGTTTGCAAACACCGAGAGCGAGCTTCCGGAGAAAACTGCTGTGTCTTCAGCGAGGGGAGCTGAAACGCAGCTGAGTGCATATCGCCCTCCGCCTCTCAGAGCACGTGTTGGGCATGACTCTCAGCTACAACCACACCAACATGGTGGCCATATTGACTCCAGAATCAGTCGGTTGCTGATGATTAACAGCTACTCAACCTTCGCAAACACCAAACTGGATCAGTCGGTAGCTGAGAGTCATCTCCAACACGTACGCTGAGCTCCAACTGATCACACAAAACTTTGGTTTAAAACATTTGATGCACTGCGGCGGGCGACATGCATTCCTTCAAGGACTGCTCATTTAAAGCTGGTTTGTTTTTGTGCAGAAGTTGTAAACTTCTCTCTTCAGAAAGAAAACATTTCAGAAAAAAACTTGTTAAAATTATTGAATTTTTTTTATAACATCTAATTTATGGAGTTTGAGCCTCAGATTTTCTTCCCTTCTATCCATAAAAAAGCTCAGAAAAAGAACATGGAGCAGATTTATAAACCTGCTGCAGAAAAAGCAAACAAAGCAAGAGTCTCCTCATAAATCATTAAACATTCTGGATTCTGACATTCCAGCAGCCATAAAATCAACTTTTTGATTTTTATCTATTTCAGATTCACTCAGCAGTAAGTAAATCTTTATATTTTTAAAAAAAAACTGAGTTGGTTTAATGATGAATATTCAGAAAACTTGAACATTTGTTTCATATGCAGCAGCAGGAGAACAGAATCTGCTCAACAAATCAATATTTTAGGTCTTTCTGAACTCAACAAGTGAAGCAGGCAGACATGTTTTGGGTTTATTTTGCAGAGAAGGAGTGAGTTTCTGTGGATCAGAGCCTCATTTATCCGGATCTATAGTTGGATAAAATGAGCCGAACAGTGAGAAACACAGGACCTGATCCTGAAAATGTTCTGTGGAGCTGAGAGAAAACCACTGAGGTGGTCGCGTGGAATCCACAGATCCTGTCTGAAGGGACTGCAGAGAACATAAATAATAGGAAGAGAACAGAGCAGAACACGCTGTTACCATGAAACCAGAGCAGCTTTTATTGGATGTTTTCATCTCCTCTGTCCGCAGCAGCACACGCTGAATCCAGGCTTTCAGGGAAATCTGGAAATCAGGTGATGATCCGTTAAGATTTACCGCGAAAACATCTGGATTCATTACAGATGCTGCCGCGTCGGTGCCGCTGCACGCACGCATGTGGAAAAGGGTGGGTTTGGCGCACGGGGAGCCGCCTGTGAGCACCCCTTCTCCCTCACGCACGCACACGCGCGCGCACACACACACAGAGAGACACGCATAAAAACTATCTGAATTAAACAACATAGTGGCTTCATTTATCCCCGCAGCCTTTGTGCGCCGGAGCGCTTCAGGTGCGCGCTACCCGCAGTGATGCTGAGCCAATGCAGCGGCAACACACGCCCCTCCGCGCGCGCGCACACACACACACACACAGGTCTGAACCGCCATGAGCAGTCAGCCCATCCTGCGCTGTGAAAATCCTCCTCGATATTCAATCATGCAGCCGTGTGACACATTTCAATGAGGAGGTGTGTGTGTGTGTGTGTGTTTCANGGGTTAGAGTGTGCGCGCGTGCAGCTGGGTAAAAATCCTTGTGAGGTGGTGCGCCCTTCGATGCACGCAGGAACACATGTGATGTGAATGACTAAAAGCCGCTCAGACATGAATCCTGCGCCGCGCCGCTCTACTTACGCACAGCCTCCTTTTTGGGGTCCAGGGCCCCGGCGGTCTGCTGGATCTGGCCTATCTTGTTCTGGAGGACCCAGACGCGCTGGTTCGTGCTCAGGATGTCGTTCTCCAGCTCCTGGAACAGGGAGCAGGCGTGCCGCGCCAGCTCGGACAGCTGCCGCAGGGTCCGGGACAGAACCACGTTACTGATGGCGCACAGGTCCTCGAACAGCAGCCCCTCGTCGTTGGGGATCTGCTGTCTGCACAGGAGCTGCGGCTCCACCACCCGCTTGGAGAAAGGCATTCTGCAAAGCCCCGCTGCCGAGAAGGAGAAGGCAGAGGAGGAGGAGAGGCAACATCCAAACCGGGTAAATCCACAAGGAGCCCGACGAGCTTCGGGCCGACGGCGCGTTCTCCCCCCCGGGCGTCAATCCAAAGTTCCCCGCAGGTTCTCCTTCAGATCCTCCATCCCGCTGCTGGCTTCTGGGGATCACTCACACTCCTAGCTCGCTCGCGCGCACACACACGCACACGCATGCAGGACGCGGCGGAGCCCGGGTCAGTGGCGTGAGGATGCGTGCGGAGTCTGGGCTGCCTCCGTGTGGCGTCAATCTGCGCGAAACCACCCGGAAGTGACGCGCACGCGCTTCAGAATTAACCACCAACAATAAAACAGAACCAGGAACATCTGTCGGTGTCAGCTGACAAACATCTGAATGTGAAACAGCTTCTTGATGTTTATCTTTTTACACTGACGTCATTCCGTCCGCGCCTTTTATTTCCGAGCCATTCTGAGAACCCTCAGCTTTTATTTTGTAGTCCCTTTCCTGCTCTTCCGGTTGAACTGTGTCTTTTTCTCCGGATATTGATGCAGAAAGGCTCTGTGGCCTGAAGAATGTTCAGCCTGAGAGGAAGAGGAGGAGGAGGAGGGAAAACCCGGAGAGCTTCTCCTTCATCACTAAATGTTCATTCAGAAAGATGAAGAGTTCAGAAAGAAAATAAAACTGCTTCATTTTTTATTTCTTCTCACAAAAATCTGTGAAATCAAGAAGAAAATGAGATTAAATAGCCTGAAAAAATATTATTTTCTGTTAAGAATGATGCAGAAGCTGAAACTGAGCTAAAATAAGCAGAACATTAGCTGAAAGCTACAAGTAGCTAAAGGATAGCTAAAAGCTAAACAAAACCAAATGTAGCTTGAAGCTAAATTTAGCAAAAATGGTTTCTTAAAGTACAAAAAGGCTAGCTGAATGGAGCAAAATCTTAGCTCAAAGCTAA
Source organism: Kryptolebias marmoratus (assembly GCF_001649575.2). Classification (NCBI taxonomy): domain Eukaryota; kingdom Metazoa; phylum Chordata; class Actinopteri; order Cyprinodontiformes; family Rivulidae; genus Kryptolebias; species Kryptolebias marmoratus. The sequence continues at coordinate 1,510,055 of NC_051444.1, forward strand.
AGGTAGGGGAAATGTCAGCTAAAAGCTAAATGTAGCAAAAGGCTAGCTTGAAGCTAAAGTAGCAGAATGAAAGCTAAAAGATAAAATTGGCTAAAAACAACAAAAACAGAAGAGCCAGAACACTGAAGGAGGTTTAAAGAGAACAAACTGAGGAGGTCTCCGTGTTTCTGTGGGGAATTTTATTTTGAATAAAGTGAATTATTTTGAAAAGTATAAAAGTTATAAAAACCAAAAGTCCCAGCAGCGATCAGCCGAATGAGCTGAAAGTGTTGATGAATGAACAGCTGAAATAGTCAGGATTTGGGGGTTATGGTTGTTGTCATCGTCCACCTCTCCTCCGTCAGGCTCTTGTCTTCCTGCCACGCCCATCTTCACCTGATCCCACCTGTAATCACTCACCTGTGCCCACTTCCCCTAATGACCCTCTGCTTTAAAACCTGGTCACTGCTGGTTCTCCTCCCGGTTGTCTCTCATGTCTGCTCGTGGTTTTTCTGGATTTTGCTGCCACGCCGGCCGTTTGATTTGTTCTTTTATTTTGAATAAATTAGTTTATTTTCTGAAGATGAGTCTGAGCGTTGGGTTCGCCGCTCTCTCCTCGTCCTGACAGAAAGTCTGAGGACTTCCTGGTGGTCACCTTCCAGGAACTCATCCTGACCGGGCTGCTGGTTGAAGTTAATCAGGTTAGTTAAAACCTGAAAGTATAAACAGCAGAGTTAAATGTGTGAGAGGTGAGGTTCTGTCAGGTGAAATAAAATCAGAATTTGATTCAAATCAAATGTTTTTGTGCTTTGATTAAAACTCAAACATAACGAGCCACTTCCTGTCAGAATTTAAGCCTTTTTTTGTGAATTCAATCATTTTAATCTTCATCACATTTCATCTGGATGTTTCTGACTCGGTGCTGCTTTTATGCTGAGTTCAGGGACCCCTACGTGACGTCATCACTCCTTTCTGTGGGTTTCCAGGATGCTAAGCTCGGGCATTGTCTGTTTGATACCCAGTGATTAGCCTGTACCCTGCGGGCTCGGTGTACGTTCTGACGTGTCTGCAGGAAACTTGCAGCTGCAGCAGATTTGCATCAGTGCAGACCAACAGAAACTTATCTGTGGGGCCAAAAAGGGACACAATCCAATCATAATACGACCGTTTATAACATTTCATTTATGTATAAAAACATTTATTATGAATGTGAGGCGCGTTGAGTCATTTGGCCAAAAAAGAAAAAGGTTTTAGATTTGTCACGCTCATGTGGATACAATTTAAAGAAATTTTTTTTTGTTTCTGTGAATTGTTTTTTCACACATTTGCTGTGGATTTTGCACTTTAGTCAACAAAATAAAACGCATCAGATGAAGAGTTTCTGAGGCTTTCTTTAGTAAAACGAATCTTATGTGGTGCAGAAAATGCATAACTTATTAGGTTTAAAAAAAAAAGATTTAACCCTCTGAGTTCCTTTGATTGTATTTTTACATCAAAACTTTGTTTTTGTTCCTGAAAATAAAGCTGTTTGCACTGTTGTAACTCCAGGTTTGTCCACAGGAGGGCGCAGTTTCACCAACTTTATGATTCTCATTTTCAGTTTTTCTGTGAATGAAAACTTCATGTTGTGGAAAACACAAAGTTATTATCTAATAAACATATTTTAAAGATGTCACACAAGTTTTAACAGAAGAAAGTTTAATTCTCTAATTCCAGTCAGTTTGCTCCTGTGAGCTTAACAACAGTTCTCATTAATTCTGAGTTTATTTTATTGTAGTTTTTTATTGTTTTGTTGCAGAAACGTTTGGTGAGTGTGAGATAACTACTTTTTATTATAAATGGTCATATTAAACTGTAGCTTTATGACTGATTTTCTATCCATGACTTGCATTTTTTTATCTGCACAGCTTGGAAATCCTCCACGGCTTGAGGAGAAATCTGTTTCCTGATTCTTATTTATTTTTCCTTGAAGCGGGTGATATGCATTCCTTCAAGGAAGACTAGTTTTTATGTTTTTTTATATTTAATTCCAATGCAGGCTTTTTAAATTGGTGTCATGACCTTTAATTAAACTAAACCTGAACTTTATTATTTTATATTTATTGTTTGTTTGTTTGTCCTCACTCAAACCGTTCAGTTTTAAACAAATATCAGCGCTCAGAGCACGACTTGTGGATGACTCTCAGCTACTACCACCCTGAATCTAAGTCAGATTCATTCTTTGTGTTTTATTGGAATCCTGTCGAGAAATCAGCAGAGTCTTTATCAGACGTTTCCCTTCAGAAAGCAGGAGTTTGTTCAGTGAGTGATAAGGTATCAGCTCGCGCCCCGTGACGTCCTGTGCTCCTCTGAAACATATCTGTAAGAGTCAGTTATGGCTCTGCTGTCCAAAGGCCAAGGCAGCGCAGCTTCATAAAGCTCTATAAGTTTACGGCCAGCTTCCTCCTCAGAGTCACTCGGTGTCAGGATGGAGCTGAACATGTCCGCCGGGGTCCTCCTGACCCTCCTCGCTGCCTTCTGTTCCTTTCCAGTGGAGGCCGCAGACCTGGAGGCTGAGGCCAAGGACTTCCTGCTGAAGTTTGACGAGAACGCCACGGCACAGATGTACCAGTACTCGCTGGCGTCGTGGGCCTACAACACCGACATCAGCCAGGAGAACTCAGACAAGCTGGTAGGTTTCCAGGACAGTCCAACACCTTCAGACAGTTTGGTTTTAGAGTCACTGATGGAGCTCTGCACAGGCGGAGGAGGGAGAACGCTGGAGCGCTTTCTATAGCCGGATATCAGAGGAGTCCCAGAAATACCCCCTGGATCAGATCCACGACCCGACAGTCAAGCTGCAGCTCATCTCCTTACAGGACAAAGGCTCCGGGGCTCTGAGCCCAGATAAAGCTTCACAGGTGAGGAAAACCGTCAAATCACACCTGTCAGCTCCCAACAAATGATCAATTTAAACCATTTCTTCTTATTAATTAGCAAAAATGTATTACATTTTTACTATTCTTGCATCATTTTGGTTAAATAAATGAAGTTTATCTTTAGTTTTATTCCAACCAATTAAAAGTTAATTAGTCAAAATAGTAAAATTATAACTAATCTGCTTAAGCATGTAATTAAATGGAAAACAAAATAGATTCCATTCATGCAAATGAATACTTATTTAAATAAAGCTACAAATTACTTACAACATAGTATTTGCACATTTACCAGTTTATTAATAATTACATATTTCAGCCAACTTAACAAGGAAATAAAAGTTTATATGAAGTTATGTCATCTGAAGATAGACGCGGCTGATGATTGGCTCGTTAGCAGGTTAGAACCTCGTTAGCAGACGTAAAGTTTTCCTCAGTTCTCTGTCTCGTTAACCTCTTAATGACAGACTTATTGTCTGACTCCACAGGCAACAAAGGACGTGAATGTTGGCGTCTTATCAAACTTTATGTTTAAGTTGTTTGAGTTTTATCTTTTCTATAAATTACATTTAACAGCTAAAACACGTCTTCACAGGTACGACTGAATTTCACCTTTAATTTTCCCGTTTTATGTTGTGGACTGCCATGAACGTCACCTGAACCTGTTTCTGCTTCCTGCAGCTGAATAATGTGATGAGCAGCATGAGCACCATCTACAGCACGGCTACAGTCTGCATGCCTGATGACCCGCTGGACTGCCAGACTCTGGAGCCAGGTACGCTTCCTGCTGCTGCCAGCGTTACCTGCACCTGGAATTAATTAACAAACACTTCAAGAGTGAAAGGTTGTACTGAGGAGAATATCTGACCAAAATCAGGAACACAGCTTTTTATTTCCTGTGTTGGAAAGCTGAATACAGATGGAGATCTCTTCAGTTCCTTCAGAAACTTTGTTCTCCTTGAAATCTGCTGCCCTTCGTTTTGTTTTCTGATGCTAATTTTAGCATTTTAGCTGTTTTGCTGCTTTTAGCTTTAAACAAGTAATTTGCTTCCTTTAGCTTTTACCTACTATTTAGCTTCTTTCAGCTTTAATAACCAAGTTTAAACTTCTTCAGCTGTCATTAAGCAGTCTTTAGCTGTCATTAGCTGTCTTCAGCTGTCTTTCAGCTGTCTTTCAGCAGTCGTTTAGCTCTCGTTGTCGATGTGCCGTGTCCAAATCTCTGCTGTTATTTTATGGGGGAAAATGCAGAAGAAGTTGACTTTATTTTGATTTTTGATGAGAAGTGACACGTTTGGAGTCTGTTTCCAGGCCTGGAGGCCATCATGGCCAACAGCAGGAACTACTCGCAGCGCCTCCACGTGTGGGAGGGCTGGAGGAAGGAGGTGGGGAAGAAGATGAGGCCGCTGTACGAGGACTACGTGGACCTGAAGAACGAAGCTGCCAAGCTAAACGGTAAAGTCGTGTGAGGCGGGAGCGCCGGCAGCTGATAATCTGTTCCTGTTCCTCTCGAATGCTTCTGATAACTTAGTCATGGAGTTTTTAACAAACTGTTCTCTGCAGGGTTTGAAGACTACGGTGCTTACTGGAGATACAACTACGAGACCATCGAGGAGGACGTCCAGTTCAAGTACACCAGAGATCAGCTGATGGGGGACGTCCGCTCCATCTACAAGGAGGTGTGTCTGTTTGAGGACCGGCCGTCAAATAAACAAATAAACGCTCTTATTTTGATTATAGGAAGAAATAAACAGTCTGGTTTTCTGTTTGCAGATCTTGCCTTTATACAAGGAGCTGCACGCCTACGTGAGAGCCAGACTCATGGAAGTCTACCCAGGTCACATCCATCCGGAGGGTCCGCTGCCGGCCCACCTGCTGGGTGCGTTCAGGTGTTTCTGCAGAGCCAGTCAGATTGTTGCTGACCTCACCTTTCATGGCAACGGGCCATGAATCATGCTGTGTGTCTGGAAATAATCGTCTACAAATGATTAACTTTTACAGTCAGCTTGATTAAAGATGGCCGCCACAGATAATCAACCTCAGCCAAAACAAAGATGGCTCCAACGCAGTCAGTTTTACAGATAATGAGCTAAAGTTTGGTGCGGTGGTAGCTGAGAGTCAGAATACGTGTCAGGGATGACTCTCAGCTACTACCACATGCATTTTAACTCAGCATCTGTGTAACTGACTGAATTACAGCCATTCTGTTTGGAACAATGAGCTGTGGCGGCCATCTTGAATCTCTGAAAGTTTCATTAAGTCATCCAGCAGTTTGAGATGTTTGGCTTGAAATGGGTCGGTGGCGGCTAACGGAGCAGAAAAAGCTAAATAATTCTTCAAATTGTTTAAAATTAAAGTTTGTCTCCCTCTCCTGTCCTCAGCTGGTCCCTGCAGCTTCAGGAAAAAATCAGCTGAAACGGATTGTTGCAGCTTTTAAATTAAAATATTTCTAATTTGTATTGTTTAAATGTGTTGAACAATCATGTTGATTAAGTCATTAACTCAGTAAGTATGAGGATGAATAATAACTGATTGTGTTGATCGTTCAGGCGACATGTGGGGCAGATTCTGGACCAACCTGTACCCCCTGGCGGTCCCCTACCCTGACAAACCCGACATCGACGTCAGTGAAGCCATGGTGGAGCAGGTACAGAACCTGTCCTGTCGAAGTAAGAACTCAGGTGAAGTCTTTCCTTTAACTCTCCGCTCGAACTTCAGGGCTGGGATGAACTTCGGCTCTTCAAAGAAGCAGAGAAGTTCTTCATGTCTGTCGGGCTGTACAAGATGTTCGACAACTTCTGGAACAACTCCATGTTTGTGAAGCCCGAAGATGGACGGCAGGTGGTGTGTCACCCCACCGCCTGGGACATGGGGAACAGAGAGGACTTCAGGTGGGATGCACACACACATGTTATGTCTCTCTATCTCTGCAGGGACTTTCCATTGACTTCCATTCATTTCTACACCCTAACTACACCCTAACTACACCCTAACCCTAACCATTACCAGTACATAGCTAACCCTAAACCAAACCTAAACTCAATTCACACCAGTGGCGTCACTAGGCCTGTTGTAGGGGGGCTT
>NC_051444.1:1516674-1525794 GCF_001649575.2 Kryptolebias marmoratus
ATCTGTTAAATGTGTCCAAAAATGTGGAAAAGCAACTCAGGTTTTGTTAGCTGTTTGAGAAATTTTGTTCTCGCCCACTACGTTTGCTCACATCCTGTGCATCTCCTGGGGGCTAAGCCCCCCTTGTCCTTAAAACCTAGTGACGCCCCTGGTAACCCCTAACCCAAAAACATAATTTATCCTCGTGGGGACCAGGCTTTGGTCCCCACAAGGAGCAGTTGGTCCTCACAAGGTAGTATATGTTAGGAAAATTGTCCCCACAATGTATCAAATACAAGTCCACACACACACACACACACTGACACACACACACACACACACTCAGGAGCGTTACTGTTTACCAGAAGTTGCTGTAAAAGTGATGTTGAATAACTGCTGAGTCATTCATTTCTGCTGATAAAGTCTGGATTGTAAAATATCAGTAATGACCCCCAGCTTTGAGTCTGTATAAATCTGAGTTTTTATATCTCCTCCTGGGTAAATATTACTTAAATTAAAGCTCATCATAAAACATGATTTGTTTCGTTGGACTTTGTTCTTCAGATCAGACCCGCCAGGAACATCTGATTGTTTTATTGGTGCAGGAAGTCTGATAGAAACTGCTGACATTAACTCTCCTGCAGGATAAAAATGTGCACCAAGGTCAACATGGACAACTTCCTCACAGCGCACCATGAAATGGGTCACAACCAGTACCAGATGGCTTACCGGAACCTGTCCTACCTGCTGAGGGACGGGGCCAACGAGGGTTTCCACGAGGCCGTGGGAGAAATCATGTCCCTGTCTGCTGCGACGCCAGCACACCTGCAGAACCTGAAGCTCCTGCCTGCTGACTTCATCTATGACGATGGTGGGAATAATTCACTCTTTGTTCTCTGAAACAGGAAAAAAGTCCAAACAGAGGATCTGGTTTAATTTGCAGATCATTTCTGCAGAATTTCATATTTTCCAGCAGCTGTTTAAAGCTGGAAACCCCATCAGTCACCTTCAGTGAAACTGATGCACATATTAATGTGAACAAACAGGAACGTGTCCCATGTGCTGTTTCTGTACGGCAGGTTGTTGTATCATATAATCAAACCACACTTCCATCTCTGCTTCCTGTTGTTTGTATTTCAATAAAAGCATTTCTTCTGGCCACAATAACATTTTTACTTATCAGAGTTTAAATAGTCAAAGCAGATTAGCTGTGGCAGCCATCTTGAATCAGACTAACACACACAGACACATCCAGTTACATGATTACCCGCCTTTCGTGACGGTGGGTGATAATCATACAGATGTTACGGTGCTTTACATGTTCACCTTCATCGCCTGCTGCTGGAAGGTGAAAACAGATGTTTTTACTCTGTTAGCAAAATATCTCATGATATTATTAGATTAAATGAAACGATCAGAAACTAACCTCTGGATATGAAAGATGGCTGCCACAGCCAACTGAACTGAGATGAGACAAAAATGGTTGCAGCTCAGTTGATTTTTAAAGATGCAGAGAGAAGATTTGGTGCAAACCGAACTTTGAGTACAAATACATTGTATTTGTGCAATACATGAACAGTTTAAGATGGCCGCCACAGCTAATCTAGTCTGACTCAGTCGGTTTTACAGATCCTGAGCTATAATTTGGTGTGGTAGTAGCTGAGAGTCATCCTGAACAGATCCTGTCTCCTAACATCATGAGGATAAATGATTTTAGCCTCAAAGTAAAATATGCTTTTCTTCAGGGAACTTCAGGGCCTTTAATCCAACCGCTGACATGATTTCTTCCTGCAGAGACGGAGATCAACTTCCTGCTGAAGCAGGCGCTGACCATCGTGGCCACGCTGCCCTTCACCTACATGCTGGAGGAGTGGAGGTGGCAGGTGTTCGCAGGCAGCATCTCCAAGGACGAGTGGATGAAGCGCTGGTGGGAGATGAAGTAAGCCCGTTCCCGGTGGGGACCTGCGGGGGTGTGAAGCGTGTCTCTGAGCGCGTCCGGGTGCTGATTCTGTCTCTTCCAACAGGAGGGAGCTGGTGGGAGTAGCAGAACCAGTTCCAAGGGATGAATCTTACTGTGACCCACCCGCCCTGTTCCACGTCTCTGGAGACTATTCTTTCATTCGGTAACAGTTTTTTTAAAATCTAAAATAAAGGAGGGCTTTGATTCTGAACGTTTGTTATTCCCGCTTTGCTACGAGTTCGATTGTTAGTTTGGTTTTCATGGTCTGTCAGTAAAGTTTGTTAATTATCTGTGGGACAAAAAGTTCAAACATTTATAAACTTATAATGTATTCAGAATAAATTTTATTGCCAGTTCAGTGTTTAAATCCCAGTGTTTTTTTACATCAGTGTAATCTTCTTGTTTTGATGCAGGTACTTTACGAGAACCATCTACCAGTTTCAGTTCCAAAAAGCGCTCTGTGACGCCGCGAAACACGACGGTCCTTTGTCCTCGTGTGACATCACCGGGTCCACAGAAGCAGGAACCAAGCTCAGGTACCGACAGCTCCGTCTTCCAACTTTATTCAGCCGTCAGAATCCGGGGTGTAACCGTACGGGTGTTTTAAAACCGAGCTGTCACGGTTCGGACGGCTGCAGAGAACCAGACACAGAATATTAAGCACTCTGCGTCAAAACAAAGCAAGAATAATGAATTCAGGTGAAAGTCGGGAGCTTGAAGGCCTCCTTCCTGTTCGTTTCAAACCATCTGTATGGAAAGCCAAATGGGACATAAATTAAAGTGAAGTGAAGTGAGATTTATTTATATAGCACGTTTCAGCAACAAGGCGATCCAAAGCGCTTTACAGCAGAAACAAAAAACAGAATCCAATACAGAATGAAACACAAAACAAAAACACAACAATCATGTATTCTAAATGAATCATGTATAATCTAAATGAAATATAGGATAATCTAAATAAAATCATGAAACCAGACATATCTAAGCATGAGCTGAGACGGTCAAAATAGCAGCTAAAACAATCTAAATGAAATCATAATCAGATAAACTAAACATATCTAAACATGAGCTAACACAGTCAAAATAGTAGCTAAACTAAACAACAATTAGGAATCTAACAATCTAACAATATCTAAAGCATGAGCTAAGATAAACTAAACTAGACTAAATGTAAAGAACTAAACTAAGTGTACAGGAAGCTAAAACATGAGAAAGCTAAACTAACTGCACTGAACTTTCTAAATGGTACCACAGACCTGCTAAAAACGGCCGACGTAAGAATTACTAACAAACATAGAGAGGGGGGGAAGGGGGGTGAGGGGGGGTTGGAGTAAGAGAGATGACAGAAACACTGGAAAGTGTGTGTGTGTGTTTGTAGAGAAGTCCATGAATCACGTCACACAGGCCATTGTCTTTGATAATGATGGAATGTTTATCAGTCAGCTCTGAACAGATCCACAGATGTCCTTAGGCAGGAGGGGGCCGAGCATCTTGTCTACATAGTTCCAGGAGAAATAACCTCAAGGGTCACCATCCTGCATGTTTTACCTGTTTCCTGCTCCAACACACCTGATTCAGAGGTTAAATCACCTCTTCATGTTCTGCAGAAGCCTGTTAATCACCCACTGATTCAGATCAGGTGTGTTGGAGCAGAGGAACAAGTAAAACCTGCAGGATGGTGGCCCTGAGGACCAGGGTTGGACACCCCTGCTGTAAGCGTTTAAATTTAGATTAATTGTATTTTCACATTAGGAGAAGTTTAGTAATGTTTTGCCTTTTTATTTTGCATCAAGTCAAAGTCAGTTTTCTTAAAAATCAAACCCTTCATCAGACTTTGTGACAGACCGGCGGTCTGAAGGACGGTTTATTGTTTAATTCAGACGTTAACTTTTCTATTAAATCTTCTCATGTATTCACCAGCTGCTGGGATAATCAGACCTGCTCCTTCCAACATGGCAGCTTCTGTGAGATTTGACTGTTTGAAATAAGTGAAAAATGTTTAGCTTTTATTTTCTTATGCATCACACTGATTTAGACATGTTGTTACATGATTTAAAATATATCATTAAAACGTCATTTTTCTGATCACCGTCTTTGTTTTTCCAGGAACATGTTGGAGCTGGGACGGTCTCAGTCCTGGACCAGAGCGCTGCACACGATATCCGGGGATAAGAAAATGGACGCTCAGCCACTGATGGAATATTTCCAGAAACTTCATGTCTGGTTGAAGGAGGAGAACCTCAAACACAAGAGGTTTGTGGGCTGGAAGACGACGATAACAACATATCCACGTGAGGAAAATCAATTATATAATCCTACCTCTATTTTCAATGTTTCTCCTGTTTCAGTCCCCAGTTTATTTATTTCACAGGGTTTTTTTCCTGTATGTTTCTTATATTTGGATTTCTTCTGCAGACTTTATTTTAGCCGTTCTTATCAAAACGTTCGGCTCGCTCAGCTATGGCTGCTGGGACATTTCTACTTTTGTTTTTAAATATTTTCTCCACAGATATGCATGGAAATCTCCTTAATTCCTTCAAAATCTTTATAATCTTTCTTATTGAAATTAGCTTCAGCTGCTGCTTCTAATTCTGTCTTATGCTACTTTTAGCTTTTAGCTAAATCTTTCCTACTTTAGCTTCAACATAGCCTCGATACTCTTAACTTATTTACCCTTTTGCTACTTTTCAGTTAGCATTTAGCTGGTTTTTTAGCGAGCATTTTAGCTAATCGTTACCCTTTTGTAACCTTTTGCTCTTTGCTAGCATTTAGTTATTGATTAGCTTCTTTTTGCTAAGAAACACAATGTTTGTTTTTTTGTTTACGAGGCTCACGGATTCTAAATAATTTGGGGAAATTAAAATAAATTAAAACACCAAAGAACAGTTCAGGACTCAGGAGGATAAAACTGTCAAATAGACATTTTAAAACATCAGAACTGATGTTTGTTTTTATTTTAACACAACTGAAAGTTTCCTTTAGGGTAAAAACGTCTGTATGAAATTATTTTGCATAACAGTGACCAAACAATAGATGCTGCTTCTGTTGAAACGTTTCATTTGCAACATTTTAAAGAACTGATGTAATATTTTTTTAAAAATCCCCTCAAGACGTTTAAATAGAGGAAGTAGAAAAAAAAAAACTCCAAAGTTTTTAAGACAAACATTTGCATCAGTTACTAATAAGAGTTTTTCCTGATGAAGAAGCACATGATGCTTTCTTCCAGCTGAAACACAGGAAGTCTGATTTTACTCTTAATTTGGTTCACAATGATGTTTATAATAAGAATAACCTGGTCAGTTAAAAAAAGATGGATATATAATTAAAAAAACAAAGAATTTAGTGAGTTTCTGACTCGTTTTCTTTTTGTTTTGCAGCTTCAGATCATGCTATCAAAGTGAGAATAAGTTTGCGTGCAGCCATGGGCGACAACGCTGTGAGTTTTACGTTTTTTCCTGCCTGAAATAATAAATCCAGTGGCGTCCATTCTGTTGTTTTGTGACGAATATTAACGTGCGATCACACGTTTCAGTATTCCTGGAACGACGGCGAGATGTACTTCTTCAAAGCGAGCATCGCTTACGCCATGAGGCAGCTCTACGGCCAGAAGAACCAGACGCTCGCCTTCACGTCAGTATCCTGCATCATCTGAATTATACCACAGAAGAAGACTCAGTTTTAGAGCTGTTTTTGTGTTTTCACCATCAGATCACAAAATGTCCACACCTTTCAAGAAACGCCCAGGATCTCCTTCTACATTGCGGTGACCAACCCTGAAAATCCGTCCGTTTACGTCCCGAAGGCAGATGTGGAGGCAGCCATCAGGTGAGGACGGTTTATACGCAGGTCAGGGACGACCACCAGAATTAACCTTCCTACCTGTTAGCTGTCGGTTCTGCTTCACAGAAAACTGAAATCAGGTTAGAGAAGTGGAATCTGTCCGTCCATCAGATCTTCCAGTTCGCATCCATTGCCATTTTTAATCCACATTGAAAGTAAACAAAGAGTTAAAACTTTGTGGTTTAGTTCAAATGTCTCTGATAATCATCAAAGTTTTCCATTTTCCTGAAAACTATTCAACTTTTAAATAACTGAGTGAATCTGTAGGTTTTATAAAATCCAAACATACATCCAGTTTTCTGAATATTTTAAAAGGAGTCCCCCAAGGCTCAGTTTTAGGCCCAGATTTATTCTCTTTGGGATGAATCTGGCAAAACTGTGCAGCTTAAAATTGGTGTTTAATGTGAATAAAACCAAAGTCACCCCCAGATCTCAGATAATGTTTGCATTTCTACCCCAGGAGGGAGATTTGATCAGAAGAGAATCATCCGACAAATATATATTTGTTTTTTAAAGTTCATTCTAAGCATTTAGAAGAGCTGAAAGTTAAATTAAACTTTTCTTTTTTGGTCAAAATGGATCCAGTCCTAATTTATCAGTCAGGAAAAACTTGTCTGAGTTACATTTTTTAATGATCTTGACTTTGGTGACATTATTTATGTGCTGCTTAGATTCTGTACATCATAGCTCGTTAAGCTTTATAACAAATTAATTATATAGCATCACTGTGAGCGTTATATTGTGTTTTTTAGCATTTTTTTTTTTACTAAGGAGACGACAGCATTAGTATATTTTTTGTACAAAGCTCTTTTGGGTAAACTCACCTCTTATCTGTGTAATTTTCTTTAACAACATGTTTTGAGTTGGGTCCTCTTTAGATTTCCCAGGATTTTCTCTGAACTTTGCAGAACAACGTTCTCTTATTTTGCTCATTGATTAATCTTCAGTCCAAATTAAAGCTTAATGATTTTGTCTCTTTGTGAAAATTTAAAGCTCTGATCAGATTCTGTAACTGAGAAGTGCGACCTGCTGCTCCTAAAATGGAGATTCTTTATGTACTTTGGTGTTAAATGAAATTTCCAGCTTTTAGCTTGGTCACGGTGCGCCATCTTGACCAGATCTCCCTTAAAAAAGTTCATCTCAAGGATCTTAAACATTTAATGAATTCTCCTCGTTTCCAGGTTAAGCCGCGGACGAATCAACGAGGCCTTCCAGTTGGACGACTCGACGCTGGAGTTCGTGGGAATCCAACCGACGCTGGCTGCGCCCAAGGAGCAGCCGGTGGAGGTGTGGCTGGTGGCGTTCGGCGTGGTCATGGGCATCGTGGTGCTGGCGGGCGCCTACCTTCTCGTATCCGGCATCAGAGGGCGCAAGAAGTGAGTTTGGCTTGACGAACATCCAGAACACGGCTATCAGGACCTTCAACGGCGGCGGCGGTGACACGTTTTTGGTTTCTTATTTGCAGGAAGTCTGCAGACACGGCGGTGGAGAATCCTTACGATGCAAACATGGATGGAATCAGCAACAAAGCTTACGAGGAAAGTGACAACGAACAAACTGGATTCTGAGAAGAATCGCTGGTGCTGTAGCTTCATAACATCTCTGTAAAAAGAAAAAGGCATGTCTAATTGCCAAATAATTACTCAACACTTAATTTATTTTAGTATTTTTTTTATATAAATGTCAGTAGCATTATTATATTAAAGTATAAATACGGGTTTAGCTTTAAAGCTTCAAATGTTTACACCTAAAGATGTTTATTAGAAAAGTTTAGAATAGATTTAAAGTTTTATCAAATCAAGCATGAAACAGAAGCCATTCTTTTTTTTTGTTAAATAACACTAATTTAGTTTAACAACAAGGATAACTTTGAGTTCATTGCAGTAGCTACAAACTTTTTCCATTATTGTTTGTTTCAGAGTCACTTTTTCTACTTTTCAGCTTCTGATATCAGCAGCAGCTTAAAGCGTCCAAACATTTTCTGTTCAAAGGTGTAGGATTACTCAGAAGGAATGCATATCACCCGCCACCTTTTATAGCCCAATCTTTGACTGAGATCATCTTGTATAAAGTCTGTGTAACAGGGCTTCCTGGAGTCAGTGTGGGCAAACATGTAAACACTCTCTCCTTAAAATGAATAAATGTCCTTTATTTTAATTTTCATGATGTCATCATTTAGACCATTGGTCCTCCAAACCTTTCAGCTTATGACCCACAAAATAACAAACTTCTGACATTAAATACCTTTTGGTTTAAGTTCTTTAAAACTTATACTGAAAGGAAAAACACCAGGATGCTGTTTTTATTGAAAAGTTATATCAAAAAATGTAATTAATAATTTTTAAATGTGATTTTGTTCTCGGAAATTATCTCAAGATCCCAAACTTTAGGTTTTTGACCCATAGTGGGAACAAAACCCAACTTATTTCCACAAATATTAGTTGAACGTAGTAGTAAGATACATCGTCGATTCTGCTGGAGAAGAACCCTAAAATGATGTTTCTAAGACATTTTCTCTCATTGTTTTATTTTTATTTATTAAGTTTTTTTGTCACCAGTGTTTAGGTCAGAAATAAATGTGAGACAGAGCTTTGACTTAGCTGAGAAGTGAGTTTAACCCTGAAGAAAGCATCACTTCTGGATGATGAAGAGGAAGGACGAGTCCCACTCCTCCTCCTGCTTCGCCATTTCCACCAAATCCTGGTGGTCGATTTGGATGAACCAGCCTTTGAAGAGCGCCGACTCAAATTTCCTCTGTTTCGTCCGGTCCGCCTTCATGTAGAAGACGAAGGAGAAGACGTTCCTGTCCTTCGTAGAAATCTGCCTCAGTCTCTGCTTTTCAGCCGTCTACAAGGAGAAACATTCAAAACATCTTAATACTCGGTTATAATATTCATTAAAGCTGAACTTAAGAGTGTCCTACAGGTCATGGGTCAAACAAAAACTCTGCAGAACTCCAAACAGTAACTTATCTCTCTTTGTTTATAAGGACAGTACAAAAAAAGCCCTGAACCCTCAGTTTCCAAGCCGATTTTAGTCAATCCCTCCAGGATTTCATGGGCATTTTTTGTGATTGTTGCAGCTAAAATGCCTGATTTTGCGGGGCATTTTCCTTAAAGTTGCATTTTTTTTTTCACTAAACTCAATAAACAACCATAACTTTTAATATATAAATCAAAAATACTTTCTAGTTTTGTAAGATAATTCCCAACAAACATTGACATTCTCAAAAGGTGCTTTATTTGAGAACTTTGATAGCTTCTAAACTGACATTCATGAGCATTTCTGGATTGTCCCTGGTCTGCAGCTCTCCTCACATGTTTTGCAGACACAAAGTGTTT
>NC_051444.1:1525992-1542479 GCF_001649575.2 Kryptolebias marmoratus
ACAAAGAAGAGACTAGACCACAGAAACGGTGGCGAATCACTTTAGAAACAATAAATATTGGGTTAAAGTTGCGGGAAAGTTACGGTGTTTTGGGCAAAGTTGCGATTTCGCGGCGTTTGCTTGATTTTGCGTTAATAGTTGTGATCGCAACATCGCAAAATCCTGGAGGGTCTGTTTAGTGAATATAGTGTGCTACGCTGAGCACAGGCTCAGATTGCAGGACAGCAGCTCAACTGAATGAATCAGAAGAAATCTCTGACACGCACTAACTAACCCTGATGTTTCTGCGTCTCTCCTCCGACACGCCGTCTCGCCGCCGTCGACTCGGGGGTAAACGTTACCCAGGAGCCTCAGCTGAATGGGCCTAAAGTCGCTGATAGTTTAAACAAATGTTGCTGCTGTTTCTCCTCTCCTTGATTGTAAACTTAATGTCAGAGTGTTTCTCTGACAGACACACGCAGCATTCACGATGTTCCTTTCCAGTTTATGAAACAAGGAGAACCAAGTGATTTACCTCGATCTGTAGGAAGACCTGATCCTGATCCTTGCAGCACTTAATGAAGCAGTTGGATCCCGTCAGGTTTAGGACCACTGGCATTCCTCGGAACATCGGGTCCATGTCATTCGACCTGTAGTAGTAAATGGTAATTTTTTCTAAACACAAAGAGAACAGAACGTCACACGGAATCACTGAAGAACAGATGTTTTCTGGAGGAAACCTTTTGAACAATGAAGTCGGTCAGGTTGGACGTCTCACCTGGGTTCGGGGACGAATACAGAGCCCTGTCCGAGCAGATCCCTCGGAGGAAACGATGAGTCGGGACATGTTTAATCAAAACCTCTGCCAGTCTGTCCTGTCTGAAACTGATGTCTCCTTTGGGAACTATGAGTTTCAAACAGAAAATGTGAGTTTTAATTTATTTTAAATGTGATGAAGAAAGTCCAGAATAATAATATCACAACCAAAATAAATGTCAATGCATGAACTGACTCCAATAGCAACACTATTAGTATTTACAAAAACTAAATGGTATAGTATGACCTTTATGTAAGATTTTAAAGGACTTAAGGAGCATTTTTATATAAAGTCTGAATATCTGATACTCTTCTACACTGTAAAATGGGTTTTTGCTTGGTTATGTCAAAATTAGAATTAAATTTAAACTTGAAATTCTAAATAAAACATCAAACTGACTTTAGAGGTCAGTCAGGAAGGTTTTCTGTTGAGGCCGACTTTTATGTTGGTAGACTGGAGGCAGTTGTGACGTAAATAAGTTTTAAAGAGTAAAAAATTGTTTTGACTAAATAACAGTGAAGCTCACTGGGATGTTGGGGGACGATATTTGAAAGTGAGAAATGTCCCAACTTCTGCGGGGGTTCTCGGTTTTTATCACGAGAGTCGCGGCCTTCTCGCTTAAGTTTTGAACGTGTTCAAAAACATTTGTTTTTCTCAAAACAGTCACAAAGTTGTCACAAGCGTCTCCAACTTGTCTCAACCTCGTCTGAAATCTGCTGCAGGTGTTTTCAGCTCGTCTCATCTGAGGCAAATATCCAGGATTAAAAACCAGTCTGATTCAAATCTGCCTGTATTCATTTCTGAGGTGTAATCCGTCAGATTAAGTTTTAAACACAGACCTAGCTGCAGAGGCTGGTTTAACCACATATTAATGTGCACGGCCAGGACTGCAGTTTTGCAAGCTGTGCATGTTTTCAGAAGCTGCTGGTTGGAAACAGAAAAGTTAAATGTTTTCCTGCAGTTTTGAGTCACCAACTTGTCTCCAGTTTCGTTGATCGTAAAACCTAAATCTACCAAACTGCAGCCGTGTCAAACTAAACAAAACATTAAAACAAACTGCCTTGTCCCTGACAGATTCTGTAAGTTTTATTTTCTAAACAACCACAAAAATGATCAAAATCAATGAGCAATCAGACAATAGTTTTAAAAACCAAACAGAAGACTCACTGATTGTCACGGAGCTGGATTCTGACACCATTATGACGTCATTAAAGGTGCATCCCGTGCCGTGACATTCCTGACAGGGACTGCCGCTGCCGCAGCCCCGCCCCTTCACCACAGAGATGCTGGTCTGGGTCAGAGCGATGACCAGCAGCTCTCTGTCTGCATCTATACAAGTGTCTTCCTCTGCAGTCGTCCCAGTCTCCTCTCCTTCCTCGTCGGCTTTGTCCTCCTCCTCTCTGATCAGCTCCCAGGAGAAGCTCAGCTCCGTGGTCTCCTTGGAGAAAGGTTGTAAAACGTCCTTCTCAGGAACAGTGAGCTCTTTTATCTTTGCAGACTTGTGCACCGTCTGCGCAGACGTTCGTTTAATTAAAAACAGGACAGAAAAGAAACAATAAAAAGATTTAACAAGGTTAGTAGAAACCCACAGAACAGATAACAAAAACTGTCAGAATTCAAAAACACACATATACACATGTTTTTGCAATAATTTTGAGTATTTTTGGAAAAAAAATCTGATTTCTGAGCGATTTCAAATATTACTGAAAGTGGAACCAGCGTTGTCCGTTCAGATTATGTTTGGGAATGACTCTCAGCTACTACCATCTTGGGTTTGCTTGCCTTTAAAACTTAATCAGTTGTAGATCATCCAGTTTTGTTAAAAACTACAGAACCCACCAGCATCGGACTTCCTTCAGACATGTGTTGGACCAAGTCTTCAGGCGGGAGGTCCTGCAGGTCCAGACCATTTATCTCCATCAGTTTGTCTCCTCTCCTGAGAAAAACAGAAACAGAAAAATAAAGGTGGAACTGTTACTGATGGAGCCTATTAGTGACAGCAGTGATGTTAAAAGAAACCTAAATCCAAATGTTTACAAGAGATTTAATAATTAACAGAAAACTGAAATGTGGTAAATCTGAGTTGAGACCATTTCTTTAAGATGCCGGTTCATATTCACCTTAAACAGAGGTCAAAATGTGTCAGTTTTTAGCTTGGAAATAGAAGATAAAGTAAGTTTAAGGATACCTTTACACAAATTTAATAATTTAACAAAGTCAAGTTCATTTATTTAGAAAGCAACGTTTAAAACACAAGTTGCAACCAAAAAATGGCAAAAATTAAAACATCAGACAGCTAAAATACTCTCACAGCAGGTGAAATGTCAGCGAGAACAGATTTAAAAACAGGAAGTGAAGTCGCAGATTGGTTCAGAGTTCAGAAACAGCTTCAGTCTGGTCTTCAGGACAAGCAGGGTGCATGGACATTTAGGCATTTATAAAATCAGCAGGAGGAGTTTAAATCTATTCTGTGTGTGACAAAGTGGTTCAGTTTGTGTTTACCACGTGTCCCTTATTCTTATTTATGATTCATTTACTTTCTCTAGTTGGTTATAATGCTTAGATTTAAACACTAATTTGCAATTTTGCTTCACTTACTTTCCCGGGTTTGTTTGTGTTAGCAAACAAGCTACTACTTCTGGACCATTGGTTGAATTTGTTTCTTTTGTTTCAAGGTATATTTATGGTATTTGTTTTCCTTTTTACTCACCATTGTTTGTCCTTATAGATCTGCAGGAGTGTGGGAGGGGCTTAAATGGCTGGATGATGTCATTGATTACCTGGCTGGGTTCTACCAATTAGAGGGTTTTCTTTTGTTTTTCTTTAAAGTACCTTTCTGAATTATCTTGTATAACATGGTTTATTTTGAAGACCATTTCATTATATTGATGAGTTTGTAAATTAGATTAATAATTTTATTCTTGTTTTTCTGTTTAGATGTTTGTTGTTTGACCTGTTTCATTGTGGTTTAGTCCACTCAAGCACAGGTGTGTTGGAAGCTGGGGAGAAGTCTGTCAGATGAACAAATAAAAGGCATGACAAGAAACTGAAATGGATGGCTGATGCTGAGTTTTCTGTTCACCTTCTGACCCTTTTGCCTGCACTACCTTTACACTGTGGCGCACAGGAAGTCAGAGGAGTGAGGAGAAGATCAGTGAGATGTGTTCAAAGTCGATTCTGGACAAAATGGAGACAAGAAAGGAAGACGTTCCTGACCCCGACGGGTTGGGATGAGGGCCTGAATTATCTTCTGCACGTCAGGTCTGATCAACACTGACTGAAGTTTAAATATCTGCCTCAGCTGAAGAAAGCTGAATAAATCTAAACTCAGAGTTATTCCCAGATTTGTAACAAATGGCTCGAGAGAGAGAGCCAAGATTAGCAGGAAGGATACCAGCAGCATCATTAAAACTTCAAAATAAAAACCCTGAAATGAACCAAATGTTATTCAGAGTCATTTAAATGATAAGGTCTTTGTCTGAGGCTTTAATATGTTAAAATGTTATATTTTTATTATATTTTATTAAATAAAACTTACTGTCTGTAAAACCTGATGGGTATGTTTATAAAAAAGTAGATAAATTGGATGTATTTTAGTAAATACAACTTATTTTATTCTGAAACATCCATCTTCTTTGTATTAACCAACTAGTCAGCTGAATGTTTTGGGCCTTAACTAGTCAACATTTTACATTTTAAAGCTCCACTAGTTAACTTGGCGTTTTACTGTTAGGATGCACTAACCCACCAACAAACACTAGTTAACATTTAAGGGTTGACTAGTTTGTTAAAAAGCCAACTAGTTGGGACATTTGGACTTTTAGTGCAGCGAATAATGACTGCAGTAACTTCTGCTTCAACTAGTTGGTAAAAAAGAGCTGCTAGTAAAAGTTTGTTGAACTAGTGTGACTCAAAAAAGAGTAATCACCAGATGTACAACTGATTAACTATTAGAGTCAACCTGATTCAAGATGGCCGCTGCATCTAATCGACCTTAGCAAACAGAAATGGCCTCAGCTCAGTCGTTTTAGAGATATTAGGCTGAAGTTTGGGTGGTAGTAGCTGAGATTCGCCCTCAACAAACACTCTGAGCTCTTTGTTTGCTCGGGATGACAAATAAATGATTTTTGTTTTAATCATTTAAAATTATTTGTATTTATAAATAATAAGAAGACATAAACCTGTCTTTTGGAGCAAATTTTAAATTATTATGATTTATTGTTTATTAAAAGTTTGCAAACATTATTATTAATATTAAATTGATTTAGCTTCATTAAGCATAACAGTCATCTTTACTGTTAGAATGAAAATGTTTATATTTATTTAATCTTTAAGTATCAATTAGAAATAATGGACACAAAGAGTTTCTGTTTGCTGCTTCGTGACTCCTGACTGGACTTTTAAATTAAAACAACGTAAAACTAAAATAGATTTCATCTGTCAAACTAAAACAATGAACTGAAACCAAAAAAAGAACTAAAACAAAATAAGAAACAGGAGAAGTTCATTAATGTCATTAAACTTTTGCTCAACGTGTTTCTGCTGACAACTTCACAAATATAAAAACAACAAAAACATTAAAAAATATAGAAGCATCTTGATTTTACTTTAACTCATCTTTAACCCTAATCCTACTAATAAGGTGTAAATTATTTTAGTGTATATTTTAAATTAAATCATCTTTTTCATGTTTTAAAGACTGAAACTGTGTTAGTTTTAGCAGAAATAAATCAGATTATCTGGTTTTATTCTCAGATTTGTATTTTGGCCGACAGTTTTTCACGTCTCGGTGGTTTAAAGGTGTGAAGAGATCAGCTCCTACCTGACGAACATCTTCCCACTCTCCTTCTTATACTTCATCACCTTTTTCACCTCGTAGTGGTGCTTCCCTTCGTGGACCTGGTGTGAAATGATCACACCTCCGTTTACCAGAGAATCCTGAAACATAAAAAAACCCAAACTTTAACTCGTCTCAACAACAGGTTTGAACTGAAACAACAGATGTTTCTGGATTAAAACTCCCCACATTTCCGTCCATGTTGCCTCCAGCCGATGCTGTCAATAAAACGACGCCTTCTGAAACTTTGGATGTTAATATTTCTGCAGAGAAGAGGGGGAAGTGGGAACGAGGAGACATCAGCACAGTTGTGGATGAGGAACTGCTTTCTAAAGAGGAAGTGGGTAAAAGAAACACAAAGACACATAAGTCAATTATTAAACAAACAGGACTTGTTGAATATGTGGAAGCAATGAGCAGAAAATCTGTTATAAGTTCAGAAAGTTCCCAAACGATAACTTTATCTCTTCTGCTGCCAGCTCGTTTAAACACCTGCGTGGGAAAATATGCTGTTAACTTCTGTTTTTTTTTTTTTTTTTATTTAACCAAACTGACATGGGAAGACAACATCGCAGGAGGAGGTTATTATAGACGCTAAGCAGAAAAGAAGAAATGAGAGGACCTCATGTTTCAGCTTACAAGGGAACTGTGAGAAGAATATTTCACTTCTTCCTCTTATAACATTCATTCTTCCTCTTGTCTCATTCATGGACAGCAAACATTCATTCTACTACTTTTTATCAATTATTGATAAGATAAGTTTTTAAAACAGGCATCTGAGGGATAAAAACTGTTCGTTTGACCTTTTAATCATAATTTCCCAGCAGTTTTGTCTTTTTTAAAGTCCTGTTTTTATTCACCCAAAGCTCCGTTTTTATCAATATTTGAAATGATGAATGCTGTTCGGCTTAAAACATCAGTTTTTAATGACTTTTTCTTGTTTTTTTTTGGCTTAAAACCAACCTAAATACAAAAAAATTAATTAAAAAACCATTATCAATGTTATCTTATCACCCATTAAAGGCAGAAACTGCTCCGTCGTTCAGAACATGAAGTGCTTTAAAGGTCCAGAAAGCTTTTAAGGAATACATATCGCCCGCTGCCATTTTAGACCATCTTATGATGAGAAATGAAGGAGCTGCAGTCAGCATGACTCTCAGCTACTACCACACCAGGTTTTAGTTCAATAACTGACTGAGGTGGAGCCACTTTTGTGTTTGTTGAGGTCGGATAGCTGCAGCGGCCATCTTGAACAGCCAATGATGACCTCCTTCAGACACAAAAACACAAACAGAGACACGGACGAAAGCCACCATCGTCCACCTTCGACTTTAGGCTGTGTGCGATAATTTCCAGAACTGCACTTTCCTAATTCTGATTTTCCTTATGTGTGTGTGGGTGTGTGTGGAAGGTGACAAATAAAGTTGGTCCTGGCAATTACTGATTGTGTCATGGGCAGAGCTAAGTACCTCATTATCGTTGTCCTCTTAATCCAACATTGCGTCAGGTTCTTGTATTTTGATTTCTGATGTGTTTATCTAAACTTTGAAGTTAGATTTGTGTTGTATAGTTAAAACAGAATTTTTGAAGATTTACTACATCTTTCTAGCATAAGTGGAAAGAGGTGTCCCTTTAGTGTTGCAAAAAACTGGTTTGAAAAAATTGTCCCGCTAACTCAGCAAAACCAGTAGGTGTGTGTGTGTGTGTGTCAGAATCAGAATCGCCTTTATTGTCATTATAATTTGCATTACAATGAAATTTGGTTTGCTGCTCCAAGGTGCTTGTTTTTAGACACAATAAAATAACAAGAGGAGGTTAGACCATACATTAGATATACAAGTTGAAAATCAACTGTGTGTGTGTGTACGTTTTGTGCCTTCAAATTGCCCCCTGGAGATGAATAAAGTGATGTGAATTGAAGGAATGCATATCACCCGTCGCCTTGCAGCTTTACTCAAAGTGTTTTCATGCATTAATTAGTTTCACACACACTGGACATTTTAAATAAATACAGAGTTGTGGATCTTTGCTGTTTTTATTTTAATTATTCTGTAAAACATTTGATTCCCAATGAGGCTTTAATCCAATTTAAATGGATTTTAAACAGAAAAGAGCCCATTTATGAGTCTAAAAGTGAGATGGTTCTGATGTTCTGGCTATGGATGAGTTGCGGTGTGTTTTTTATGATCACACACACATTCTTGAGTTATTTTCAGCTTTGCCTCTTGAGCCAAAGAAGTCCAAACGGGAGCAGATTAAGTTACAGGAGACACATGCTGCCGCTGCCGCACCGTCCACCACAGCACGTCCCGAGGAACCATACGAGGTTTTTCATCAAGAACGCAGATCGTGAGGATTCAGCCAGGTACTCAGCTGGAGCGGGAGCTTCTGCATGATGGTGGAGTGTGTCTGCAGCCTGAAGGAAGCTGGATTTCCTTCTGGATCTTTAGCTTTCAGCTCTGAACTGTGTTTACGCTAGAAAGTTTTCCTTTTGAAATATTGAGATTTCACTTTTAAAACCACTTCCTGAAAGTTGTTTCTTTGACAGAAGCAGACGGTCAGAGCGTCTGGAACGCGCCTCAGAGCCGCTGAAGTCTTCCCCGTCCTGTTTCAGATGCTTGATGTGGTAATAATCGGCAGTGGCCCCCACGCTTTGACTCTGGCCAGCCTGCTGTCTGACCCTGACCCTGATCCTGGATCTGACCCTCAGAGGTCCCAGCCGGGCCCTGAAACACCCAAACCCAGAGCTTGCAGGAGGAAGACGAGGAGGAAAGCAGCTGCTGGTGGTACGGTCTGAGAGGACTACTAACTGTTTCAAACCACTTCAGGAAGGATCGTGTCTTTTTATTTCTAATGATGAGACTGAATGTTTTAGGAGACCTTCTTCCTGTCTTTCTGCTGCGTTCTCCACCCAGCTAATGTTCCAGACATCAGTCAGGACGAGTTTGCTCCGTTTTCTACGGGAGAATAAAACTTTAAAACAAAAAACATCTGATTTGATTGTTCTCAGGTGCTACTCTGCAGATTCATGATGCCTCCTTCAGCAAAAGTTATAACCTTTAAGGATTTAAGGCCTATCACTTCCTGAAGGAATGCATATCGCCTGCCGCCTTTCATGCCAGAGTTTTAGACTTTATGGTCAAATCCTGAAAAAAACATTACTCTCAGCTTTTAGCTCAATAGCTTTAAAACTGACTGAGTTATGAGCGTTTTTGTGTTTGCTTAGCTGTGGCAGCCATCTTGGATCAGGTGACTCCAAAATTAACCATAGGATTACTTTCGTGCAGTGGTTCATGAGATATTTTCCTAACAGACACGGGCAGTTACATCAGTTATGCCTTTCATTATAAAATCAAAAGTTTGTCATTTTTATTACACAGATAAATGTTGAATTTGTTTCACATAAAGGTCTGAACTCATTTAATGTTTGCTCTGATTTCTGAAGGACAGGAAGAAAGGAGGTCCTGCTGATCCTTTTCCAGTCAAACAGACTTTGTGTGGTTCACCTGTGCAGGTCAGACGATGGAGGAGCACCTGGCCTGCCCCCCGCTTGGTCTGCTGGTCGTGGACACGTACGGAGAGTGGGCCGGTCTGTGGGAGCGTCAGTTCGCTGCTCTGAACATCCCTCACCTGCGCTCTCACACCTTGGTGCACACAGACCCCCTCAACCAGGTGTGAACTCAGGCAGCCCGTCTGGAGATGGAAACAAGGAGGTTTTTATTTGTCTGAACCCTGAGGTTCCTGAGGCACCGTCACTCTGCTGCTAATTTTAGTAAATTCACTCATTTTAGTTTAAAGAACCAGTTTCATCTTCAGCAGACATTCAGCTGTCAGTGTTTCTTCTCTGTTTTTTGACAGACGTCTCTGCAGGAGTTTGTCCTGAAACACGAGCGTTCAGAGGAGCTCCGCAGCCTCCCGGATCAGATCTACATCCTGGATGAGAACGCCTTTTTTAACGACGCTCGCCTCGGCAGGAAGGAGAAGAAACGCCTGAACATCAGGTCCACCCTGAGGAGGAGTTTATCCTTCAGTCTGCCAGGAAACCAGCTGAGCGTGGACTTCTTCAAACATCAGGTCAGACTTTTTGTTGTTTTATCATATAGATGTAGGATTTTATTTAGTCCTAATAACTGAGCTCTCTAATGTTTTTGCATAAAACAAGTACAAGGAAAACTGCATGGAAGGGTTTTTATGATTGTCCAACCCTGGTCCTCAGGGCCACCATCCTGCAGGTTTTACTTGTTTCTCTGCTCCAACACACCTGATCTGAATCGATGGGTGACTAACAGGCTTCTGCAGAACATGAAGAGGTAATTTAACTTCTGAATCAGGTGTGTTGGAGCAGGGAAACGGGTAAAACATGCAGGATGGTGGCCCTCCAGGATCAGGATTGGAGACCCCTGTTGTAAGGGGAAAAAGACTTCAGCTTCACAGAAAACTTCAAATCATAACAGTAAAAGCTTTGACAAAACAATACAGGTTATGTTCGTCGTTTGTCTTCAAGCTTGAGTCAGATTAATGCCTAAACTCCATATTTATAAAACGAGAGACGTAAAAAGATGAACTTCATCTGAACACGCAGGTGAAGAAATACAAGCTGGATAAGATCCTGCAGAAAGGAACGGTGGAGCGAATCCTTCCTGTGATCGAAGACCTGGAAGAAGAGCAGGAGAACATCAGACAGACTGACAGGAAGACCGTTAAATACTTTCAAGTTCATCTTCAAGATGGCAGCGTCCTAAAAGCTCGACGGGTCGTCATGGCGACAGGTCCAACCCGTGCTCAGATGGCAAACGTACCTGACTGGGTACAAGGCATCGCAGAAACACACCCGGACGAGCGTCTGCGGCACACAGTTCATCTCATGCACCAGCTGCCGGACTCACGGCAGAACCTCGGAGAAACCGACGGTCAGAGATGGTCCGGTTCGGGTCGAGGCAAGTAGGACTTTTCACCGGGACTGTGCAGCATCATAAAAAACTTGCATACATCCCTGGATCTGAAAACGAAGGGGTGCAAATAAAAACAGAATGTACTGATTTATGAATCTCACAAACCCAGATTTTATTCACAGTGGAACACAGTAAACATTTCAAATCATGACAATAAGAGGTTTTTACCATTTCTTAGAAAAATATCAGGTAATTTTACATTGGATGGCAGCAAAGTAGTTCCAGATGTTTCCTCTTCTTCTCTCATCAGTCTGTAAACATCTGGACCTGAGGTTGTCCCATTCTGTCTGTAAACATCTGGACCTGAGGTTGTCCCATTCTGTCTGTTCAACAGTCCTGGATGGGAGCAGATGTTGCTCTAAAACCTGGACTAATGCACCCCCATACCATCAGAGAGGCAGGCTGACCTCAGAACAGTTCTCCTCTTTGGTCCAGAGGAGACACATCTGTTCACATCTGGCTGCTTCTTTGCCTGATAGAGCTTTAAGCAGCACAGTGAACAGTGTTTACAGACAGTGTTCCTGAGCAGAACAGAACCAGAACCAGCCTTGACCTTTGACCTCAGAGATCAGATCTGTTGATGATGTTATGATCTGGAGATGATGGAGATTCAGAGTCTTTCATTCAGGAACTTTATTCTGAAAGTGTTCCTCTGTTCTCAGACACTTCCTGTCAGCTGGTGAACCTCTGCCCATCTTTACTTTTGACAGATTCAGCCTCTAAATCTTCTTTTTGCTCTGTTGCCAATTAACATAATTAGTTGCTGAATGCTCCTCCAACTTTTTTGAGAAATGTTGCTACCATCAGAATTCAAACTTGTTTTCTTTTGTTCCATTTCTTAGTTTCAGCATTTGATACGTTTACCGTGTTCCACTATAAATAAAAAATGGGTCTTTGAAGTTTGAAAATCCTTGCATTCTATCTTCATTTACATTTTACACAACATCCCAACTTTTTCAGAATTGGGGTAGTAAACAAAAAAAAACAACCTTCTGTCAGAATATTCTGTTTCTTCAGCTGAAAGATCTGTGTTGCTCCAGATTTCCGCCTCGTTCCCTGACCTTCCTTTACGAGCGCTGTCTGCGTGTGTGTGTGTATGTAGTGTGTGAGGCAGGGCAGAGGGTAATGGTAGTTGGTGGAGGTCTGACCAGCGCTCATGTCGTCTCACTTGCCCTGCAGCAGGGGGCCAGCCGTGTGACATGGGTCATGAGAAAACACCTGCAGGTCTTGTGTCTGTGTGCAACAGCATGCGGATCAACCATTAAAACCAACTTTTCTCTCCAAAACAAAACAGTCTTCTTCTTCTTCTGTTTAAATTTTATTCTGCAGCTGAAACAATTCGACGTAGGTGACGTAGAAAGCCTGGTGGGTCGATACTCTCATGTGGAGCATGGCATCAAGATGGACGGCCGAGCCTACCTACGGCAGTTCTATAACGAACGGAGCTTACATAAACGTCTGAATATGATCCGCCAGGCAAGGAAAGGAGGAGCCATCACCCCCGAGGCCTACATCCACCTGCAGCCGTTCATCCAGACCCAACAGGTGGAGCTGAAGACGTTCTGTCAGGTAATGTGGAACGGTAAAATCAAACAAAACATAAATTCAGAATGCTGTTTTCCAAAGGGCTCGACCCGGCTCAGTTCAGAGGTTTTCCATTCGGGGATCCTACCCGCTTCCAGTTCAGTTCTTAGGATCTACCAGCCGAGGTTCCAGTCGAGCTGAACCGAGCCGATGATTTCATGTCAGCAGACTGCAGGCCGATAATCGACCAACGAGTCAGATCACTGGATGAGTCATGGCAGTGGCTGCTTCAAAACCGCCGTTTTCCTCAGCCACACCAACGTAAGCCTTGAAAGCCTTCTCTGGCTCGGCTTTAACTCTGGCTATGACCAACGATAAACCGAGCACCAGGCAGACCATGACCTCCATGTCCTCGATTGTTGGGCGGCACCAGAACTGACATCAGATGAACGTTGAGCGGCCTCGCTGTGATGATCCCGCCCACATCAAGGCAACTCTCGGTTCTATGGAGAATCCCGGGGCGGTGTAGGCAAGGCGGGTCGCGCTAAACTCCACAATCGAAAACCGGCTGAGCAGAACAGGACCTGAAATGGTTCGGTCTCCTCGCAGTCATCGAGTCGATCATGAACTCCTCTGTAGACCAGAGGGTTCTGGAGTCAGATGTGAGTCCATCTGTCCGACAAACAGGACAATGATCCCAAACACAGCAGCAGAAAAAGAAAAACGTGTCTTTTAGCTTTGATTGATGTCAGGAACTCACTGTTATCAGACTTCCTTCCTGATGTACGAGAGGCAAAGTTGACTTGACTTGTACCTGTGCAGGTGAGCGAGGCCAGCTGGTGCTACAGGAACCAAACCTGGAATCTGTCCCTCAGTTCTGGGGACCGTTGGACAGGGGACATGATCTGGCTCGCCACCGGCTGCAAACTGGACGTCAAACAAGACCCGCTGCTTTCAGATGTGATGAAAGAATTCCCCATTCAGGTTGGAAAAGCAACGAGAAGTTTTTATTTCGTGCTTCATTTTATTCTGAAAATAAAAAACAACCTGTGCATCGTTTTTTCCTGATTTAGTTTGAATCAGCCGAACTGCACGTTTAAACTAAAGAAATTAGCATTTTATGTGAAAATGCAGTGAAACATCATTCAGCACCAAGCTAAAAGAAGCAGAATGAGCTGAAAGCAAAAGTAACAAAATTCTAGCTAAAGGTATCAAAAGGGTGGATAAAAGGGCAACAATGAAAGGAGAGAAATAAAGTCAGTATGTTTCAGATTTCAAAGAGAAATAAAGTTTTTGAAGGAGTTGAAAAGATCTTGAAGGTTTCTGAGGGAAATATTTGTCAATAAAAGGTAAAAAACTTGATTCATGAACAACTAAAATAACAAAGTATGAAGAAGATACAGGGAATGTAAAAAAGGACTCTGTGCTGACTTAGTGTATTAAAAAGCATGTGGTTCATCCTCAGGTGATCGAGGGATGGCCCTGCATATCAGAAAGCCTGCAGTGGACAGAAGGATGTCCTCTCTACCTGATGGGACAGTACGCAGCTCTCCAGGTGGGTTCTGCAGAAACAATGATCCGTCAGAACCAGAACCTGTCCTGCAGAGTTCAGAAACCCTGTCGCCTCGTTTTCCCGCTCAGGTTGGACCTCACGCTGTCAACCTGGCAGGGGGACAAGCTGCCAGCAGGCGGATTGCTGAAGACATCGTCCATCGTCAGACGCAGGATGGAGGACGGGTTTCTGACCCGGGTGGAGGCAAATCCAGAACCGAGGAATATATACAGCAGATGCATGGGCTGTTCTGGCTTTAAGCCTGAAACGGACTCGTTCCTTCTGATCCAACGTTGTTTTTATATCACATGACGGCGGGCGACATGCATTCTCTCTTAAACGTCCTTCTATAAATGAATGAATGAATTAGACTGAATTAACTTGTTAGTTCTTTACATGAACGTCTGAACGCCGAGTCCTCATTCACACCGTTATTCTCCTGATTTTTATTTTTCTGTACATTTTTTTAACTCTAACTACTCCTGCAGACTTTGTGCTGTTTTAGTCGCTCATTTATCAAAACGTTCAGCTCTTTCAGTAGCCATCAGCTGAACATTCGGCTCATTCAGCTGACGGCTGCTGAACATTCGGCTCGTTCAGCTGACGGCTGCTGAACATTCAGCTCGTTTAGCTGATGGCTGCTGAACATTCGGCTCGTTCAGCTGATGGCTGCTGTGATGGTTTTTGTAACTTTATTTACAAATTTTTACCCCCTAAAAACACACGGAGATCTCTTTTAATCCTTTAAAAACTTTGTTCTCTGGCTGTTTTTGTCTAATTATGCAACTTTCAGCTTTTAGCTTCAGCTCTGTTACTTTTATCTTTTAGCTAGTATCTGTTACTTTAGCTTTAAGCTACCCTACTGTTCTTTTAGCTCTGAGATACCATTTTGCTATATTTAGCTCTAGCTAGCTTTCTGATGCTTTCAGCTTTTAATTAGTTTTATTTAACATTTACCTACATTTTGCTCTATGTAGCTTCTAGTTAGCATTTTGCTACTTTTAGCTTTTACCTACCATTTTGCTCATTTTAGTTTTCTCATCTGTTTAGCTAATTTGAGCTTTTGCTTTTTTAATCTAAGCAGTTTTGACAATTTTAGCACCTGTCTTGCAAAATTTAGCTCCCTTTATGCTACGTTTAGCTTTTACCTACTACTTTTATCTTTTAGCTAGCGTTCTGGTACTTTAGCTTGAAGCTACCCTTTTGTTTAGCTTTAGCTAGCCTTCTGATGCTTTTAGCTTTTAAGTAGCTTTTTTTACATTTACTCACAGTTTTGCTCCATGTAGCTTCTAGATAGCATTTTATTACTTTTAGCTACCATTTTGCTCATTTTAGTTTTCTCATCTGTTTAGCTAATTTTTTGCATACTTTTTGGCTAATTTTAGGTTTAGTCTCTTTTTTTAAATCAGTCTAACATCAGATTTGCTCAATTAAGCACCTGTTTAGCTAAATTTAACCCCCATTATGCTTCTGTTAGCTTTTAGCTCGTGTTCTGCTCGTTCTGGCCTCTGCCCTGCCTGTTTTAGCTCACTTTCAGCTGATGTTCAGCTGATGTTCGGCTCTGTTTGACATTTCTCCTGTCCTGTTTGATTGTTTCAGATTCAGCTCAGTAATCTGATCAAACTTTGTGTTTTTAGTTAAATAAAGTGACTCCATTCCTTGTTATCCTTGTGACGTCATAAGCCACGCCCCCTTCTCCAGCACTTCCGCGTCGTGGATCCTACCTGCGGAGGTGAAGTCAGCTGAAGTAAAATCATATTTTTAAAACGTCGCAGGTGAGTGGATCTACCGTCCAATCAGAGGGCTCGGTGGTTTGAGCTCCGAGACCAGAACCAGAACCAGAACAAGAACCCGAACTGTCAAAGGCTGGAGGAGTGACGTTTTTAAAACGTTTCCGGGTTTAATGTCGGCTTCGTCTCAGAAACAGGAAGTGGATCAGAACAGACGGCTCCGACAGTTTAAGGAAAGTGTTCGACGAAGGATGGTGAAAGTTTGTTTAAAAACAAATCAGCAGCTGAGAAACAGCTGATCAGTCAGCTGACACACCGGAAGTACGTCACATATCTCTCTGTTAGCTCACGCATTTTCCCTCTTTGGCAGGAATGTTTTTGATCTGTTAGCAAAATATCACACAAACCAGTGGGCGGATATTCATGAAACTTTCAGGAAACAACCGCTGGATGAACATCTGCAACTGATCAACCTGGTTCAAGATGGCTGCCACAGTCAACTCACCGTGGCAAACCCAAAAATGGCTCCAACTCAGTCAGGTTTACAGATGTTGGATGTGGTGGTGGCTGAGAGTTCTGAGCTCCAGCAGGTCTTTGGTACCCTCACCTTCAGGTTCTGTTTTCAGTCTGTGAAACTAACGAACACGTGGAGGACGTTTTTAGGAGATCCGTGATCCGGATGTTTGAGCTCTCTGAGGGCTCCTAGTTAATCAAGTAATAATAAATGTTTAATAAATACAGTTTTGGGGTCTCAGAGACAGAAAATCTGGACCTAAAACTCAAGAAAATAACTCTTTATTCAAAGGGGGACAGGGATCCAACCTGGGGACAGTTCATGGTTCAGGTATCACCACACTGACTGGTGTCCAGTCCTGGTGGTCCCCGTCCTGGTCCTGGTCCTGGTCCTAGTCCTGCTCCAGGAGGACCTCCTTCCTGCAGGTTTCAGGTGTTTCTCTGCTCTGACTCACCTGATCTGAGGGATTATCAGGCTTCTGCAGAACTTAAAGTCCTGCTGAAAAGCAGAGAAACATCTAAAACCTGCAGGTGGTGATTGTCCTCCACCTGCAGGCTGACGGTCCTCCACCTGCAGGCTGAC
>NC_051444.1:1543437-1551871 GCF_001649575.2 Kryptolebias marmoratus
CGTCAGGCTCACTGTCCTCCACCTGCAGGCTGACTGTCCTCCACCTGCAGGCTGACTGTCCTCCACCTGCAGGCTGACTGTCCTCCACCTGCAGGCTGATTGTCCTCCACCTGCAGGCTGACGGTCCTCCGTCTTTTCCAGTCAAGCTGCTTCTGCAGAGTTTG
Source organism: Kryptolebias marmoratus (assembly GCF_001649575.2). NCBI lineage: Eukaryota > Metazoa > Chordata > Actinopteri > Cyprinodontiformes > Rivulidae > Kryptolebias > Kryptolebias marmoratus. Next base: position 1,543,602 of record NC_051444.1, read on the forward strand.
AACTTTTTTAGACATTCAAACATGATGGAAATATTTAACTTTATTTAAAAATATATATACTCCTCCTATGGAATCTAAAATAAACTGATTATATTTTTATCTTGTGCTCCTTTCAGACGCAGGTACAGTTCTGCTGTTTTTAGCTTTTAGCTAATTTTCAGTCTGAATGTTAGCAGAAAACTCAGTTTTAATCAGATTTCTGTTTCGCAGCTCGCGGTGTGTTAACATGAGCGTGAGGAAGGTGATGAAGACGGTGCTCAGCGTGGAGCAGGCGGAGGGCGTTGGCGCTCAGGTTCGCAGGAGCATCGGTACAAACGAAGTAAGGTCCTCAGATCATCATAAAACACACCTCACAGCCGTCAGAACTGATTGTACTTTCTTTACTGGACCTCCAGCTGAGGAACTTGGATCCTTTTCTGATGTTGGACGAGTTTAAAGTCAGCAAACCGGCGGGGTTTCCCGACCATCCTCACCGAGGGTTTGAGACGGTAAGAAGATCAGAACTCCTGGAAAATGGAGTTCATTTCATTCATTTTTATAACTTTTACAAAAAGCATTCCTAATAAAATACATCGAGATTTCTCTAAACCTTTAATAACACCTTTTTCTTCAATGCAAACTTCTGCTCAGATTACTTTATCTCATTTTAGTTAAATTCAGTGCTAACATGCTGCTAAATTTAGTTAGCATTTTGCTACTTTCAGCTAGTGTTTTGCTACTTTTAGCTTTCAACTCAGTTTCAGCCTTCCTCAGCAAAGTTGTTCAGACCGCAGTGAACTTTAAAGACCAATAATGACAGAAATATAAAAACATTTGTGGTTTCACTTCTCAAACTTGGTTTCAGCTCCGGAAAAAAACAATAAAATAAAAGTATTTTTAAAACAATGTAAAGAAATACACAATCTTCTTATTAATGTAACAATCCTAAACTGGTGTATTTTATTATTAAAAAGCTGAAAATGAGCAGATTTGTTTATTTATGCCAGGTGTAATTCCTGCTTTGCCACTAGATGGCGCCAACAGGACAGTTTATTAAGCAACAGCGTCACTTCCGCCTGTTTTGACTCATAATTTGGACATTTTAAAAAGTTAGACATTAGGACACAGATATTACACATAATGTTTGTGAAGTGTGCAACATATTAATCCGAGAAACAATGTGTGAAAGATTTTAAAAACAAAAAAAATCCCTATTATGAAATTGAGGAGTTGCCCTGCTTGTGGATTTTTGGGGGGGGGTTTCTTTCCCAGGAACATTTTTTGCAGAATTTTTGTTTATTTATTATTTTTTTTAAGTAAAAATATATTTAAAACTGTAGAGAAAAGAGTAGTTTATTAAAATCTTTAGGATTTCTGACTCCTGCTGCCTGATAAATAAATCATGTGATGTCAGGTGGGCAGGGCTTCTCTCCCAGCATGCCTTTCAGCGAGCGTGTTTGCTTTTGAACTCACACAGCTGCGGAGATCCATCCCATGCGGTTCACCTCAGCTTCCCTCCCTCACGCAGATGTTCGCCCTTTAACCTTTGACCCCAGACTCGGTCCGACAGCTGCAGCAGTGAACTGGAGGAAAACGAGACTTTCGGTGCTGAAGAAGCTCTTTGGTGTAAATCCGTGGCCTCAAATAATGAAACAAACAGCAGAATTTATCATACGAGGTTAAAATGTTTATAACTTTTTAATAAAGTACCAGTTTTTCCCCAAAAACAAATCTCAAAGCTGTAAATTTATGTTGAATTATAACAACAATTAGTGTTTTATGTGAGGCATGTTTTGTTTCAGAGGGTGATCATGTGTTTGTGTGTTTCAGGTCACGTATGTCTTAGCGGGAGTCACGGCTCATGAGGACTTCTGTGGACATTCAGGACGTCTGCAGCCCGGAGATCTGCAGGTACGACAACACGGTCCAGCTGAGATTTCTGTTTCTCCAGAATCAGAGTCGACATCGTCTGCAGAATAAAGCTCTGAGCTTTTTCAGTTTCTTTAACTTCTCCTCTGATGAAACAAATATCTTCTCTGATTGTTGGACGCTGATCGTCTGATTGACACACACACACACACACACTGCCGCCGGTGCTCCAACCTGCAGCAGAGCTTCAGTCGGTTCGGCTGATTCGGCTCCATGTGGGCGAAGGCGCCCGTCTGTCTTTGTTTGGGGCTAAATTGTGTCAAATAACAGCAGGTTTTATAAAATTAGGATCTCTTTAACACAGAAAACAGTCCAACGTTATCTGTCTGGATGCAGACACAACATTTAGAAGCAAAGAAAAGTAGAACTTCAGTAATAATAATTTAAAAAACAGTTTCTAGAGAAGAGATTTAAGGTTATTATTTTAGAAAGGTTTCAGAAACGTGCAGAACTTCGTGCACAATTTTCATTTTTATATCATTTTTACATCTTTTCATGGTATTAGGCAATCATTTCTATTCAAGATGGCCGCCGCAGCTAATCAACCTTAGCAAAAACAGAAACGTCTCAAAGTTTAGTGTGGTTGTAGCTGAGAGTCATCCTGACAGATCACATGAGATCCTCCGGGGGATCCTTTTTACTTTACATATTAATACTTTTTATTCCAAGACGTCTATTAAAGTACCTAATGTCACCTCCGAGACGTGAATAAAAACAGTCAGAGGTGAGGAAATTAATAAAACTGAAAATGATCAAAGTGAGTCGGATTTAAAAATGGAGAAAATTCAACATTTTTTATTTAAACCACAATGAATTCTGTAAAATCAGGAGTATATTTTGCTAAATGAGTCATTAAACATCAGGAAATCATTTAGTTTGAAGCCATTCTTTGTTGGAGGTTTAATTATTTAATTCATTTTTTCTTCTAAACCAACAGAAAGAGCAAGACTGTGATCTGATCTGTGTTTGTCTCTGAGAACCGTGTTTTCTCGTCCTCCAGTGGATGACCGCGGGCCGGGGGGTGGTCCACGCTGAGATGCCCGTGTCAGAGGAGCCGGTGGTGGGTCTGCAGCTGTGGGTCAACCTGAGGAGAGAGGAGAAGATGGTGGAACCGGCGTACCAGGAGCTGAAAGGCTCCGAGATCCCCAAGCCGAGCCGGGGAGGCGTCACCGCCGCCGTGATCTCTGGAGAGGCGTTGGGAGCGAAGGTCAGTGTGAAGGTTGGACAGTTGGACTGATGACGTCTGGGTTTGACCCGCCTCCTTCGTCTTCTTCTTCTCTGCAGTCCAAGGTCTTCACGAGAACACCAACCTTGTATCTGGACTTCAGGCTGCAGACAGGATCTGTGCACGTTCAGCCCGTCCCTTCAGGTAGGAGAGCGGGTTTGAATCATCGGAGAAACGTGAAGACGTTGTTTCTGGTTCTGGGAAGAAACTATCAGACCAGCTGAAGCCAGGACGAGTTTAAGCCCCGCCCCCTCCATGAAAACGAACATGCTTTAAAACGAAGGTCATGTGACGCCATGGCTGTGTGTGAGGGAGTAGGCGGGGCTTAAACCCCCCACATCCGGAGTGCACAGACTCTGGTTCCAAAAATACAACATGGCAGCCGTGAACTGGTTCCTAAGAGAGCCGGTTTGGTTCTGAGGAACTTTTCATTCAGGTTCCGTCGTGACTGAGAAATGATTTATTTGTTTGACAGGATGGACGGCCTTCATCTACACGCTCTCTGGAAGCGTTCATGTCGGTGAGTTTGACCCGTTTTTCTTCCTCTCCAGTCTGTCTGAGCGCTCAGGTTCAGATCAGCCCTCCTGGAATCAGATATTCTTTATTTAATAAAATCTTGTTGTTGGGTTTGACTCCGGAGTCATTTGTTGGATTTAATCACAGCCACGAGAGACGAGTGGACACTGAAACCTGAGACAAACCAGGACCACCTGACAGATCTGATCTTTGCTTTTATTTTTCCATCAGAACAAATAATAAAACTTTTCAGTAACAATAACAATTAACTGAAGAAATGTTGTTATTACTGTGTGGTGATAAAGCAGGTCTGCAGCTTCAGGAGACGGAGACAGAAAACTGAGTCTGTCTCGTTTTCAGGCCCGGATCAGCAGCAGCAGCAGGTGGAGCCTCATCACACCGTGGTGTTCGGAGACGGAGACTCTGTTCGGTTTGAGAACAAGGTCAGGAGCTTCACCCGCTGCCTCAAAACGCTTCCTTCAACACGTCTAAATCCTCCCAAGGATTTCAGCATCTTTCATCAGCCGGCAGCTGAGCGGACGCTTCCTGTCCACTCTGCTGCTGGGACGTGTGACATCACGTCGGTTCAGGATGGCCCGGCTCTGGTCAGATTGTGTTCAGAAACATAGAAAAGGTCAGAATGAGACACATTGAGGGAGTTCAGACCTGTGTTCAGTTCTGTCCCATCAGATAATAATCTGATACTAGAGCAGGGGTCTCCAACCCTGGTCCTCAGGGCCTCCATCCTGCAGGTTTTCCTTGTTCCTCTGCTCCAACACACCTGATTCAGAGGTTAAATCACCTCTTCATGTTCTGCAGAAGCCTGTTAATCACCCACTGATTCAGATCAGGTGTGTTGGAGCAGAGGAACAAGTAAAACCTGCAGGATGGAGACCCTGAGGACCAGGGTTGGAGACCCCTGTGCTAGAGGCCTGACCGTCTGGGAGTCTTGCTCCTGAGTGATGGTCGGACCAACAGACCGATGAGGATGTTGCTCCGGTCTGAACTGAAAGGCAAAGCTCTGGATTCACCTGCCCTCACCTGTGGTCCTGAGGTCTGGATCAGGATCCTGGATCCAAGCGGCTGAGATAAGCTTCCTCTGTCGGGCGGCGGGGCTCAGGTCAGGAGCTTCAATCATCTGAAGAGGAATCCTCCTGAACGCCTCCTTATGGAGGGAACCCTGGTGCAGAGCCAGAACTCTCTGGAGCTCTGGAGTCCAGTCCTGGTCCTGGAGGGTCACGTTCCTGCAGATTTCAGATGTTTCTCTGCTCTTCAGCTCAGGTGAGTCTCAGCAGAGAAACATCTAACATACGCAGGACAGAGGTCCTCCAGGACCAGAACTGCTGCTCTGGAGGTATCATAAATCCAGTCTGGGCTGAGAACCCCTCAGGATCCTCCAGGAGGAGCTGGAGGGGAAGGTCTGGATTTCCCTCCTGGACCGTTTAACTCCACCACCTGATAAAGTCGATGAAGATGGATGATTAAAACCAAAATATGAAGATGACAGAATACTCTTTGTTCCTCAGGGTTCTGAAGTTTCCCATTTCGTTCTGATCGCCGGAGAGCCGATCAACGAGCCCGTGGTCCAACGTGGTATGTTTTTTATCTGGTTTCTTTAAAGCAACAAGTATTTTTTTATTTTGCCACCTGTTGGTGAAAACCGTATTTTCTGTTTGTCCTTCAGGTCCGTTTGTGATGACCACTGAGGAGGAAATCCATCGGGCGATGAAGGACTACCAGACGGGTCAGAACGGCTTCGAAAGAGCCAAAAACTGGAGGTCCAAAATCAGATAACGTCTGAACGCGACGTCACGTCACGCTCTTAAAAGATATTTCTGATTGTTTTCCTTTTTCATTTAAAACTTCAGTCACTTATTCTGAGCAGCTTCATTGGAGTTCAACTAAAGAATATTAATGTGTAGTTTATAAAAGGTTTGGTTTGTTGGTTGTAATCTTTAATTGTTCCATGACTTCCTGTCTCCGTCCACTCAGAATGTAACGATCTAAATTAAATCCATAATTTATTTGAGCTTCAGGTACAAACAGTCTGCAGAGTTATTAGAAATACAATTTATTTTAAACACAACAATAGTTATCTGCTCTGAAACAGCACTTTATAAACACACAGGGGAGCTGCACCGCCACCCGGTGGCTGCAGAGGTGAAATGCAGTCATGGAGAATTATTTTTTAATGTGACACTCTGTTTGTCTGTTTGTCTGTTTTAGTTTGTTTAAAACTGATTTAAAAGCCTGTTTGCTCACAAAGTTCTTTTTCTGTTAAAATAATCAAACTGACAGTAAAGTGAAGTTTATTACAAGCCTCTCTGTAAAACACGTTTTCTATAAAAACTCGACATCATTTTAATAAAAGTCCTGTAAGTTTACTCATTATTTATTCATTTTATTATTTCTGCTTTCTCTTTTGTTTCCCTTTAATAACCAAAGTAAATCGTGTTAAAAGTTTGAGAAGCTTTAATTATAATCCAGTTTGATAAATCTGAGGTTATTTTTAACTTTTTTGTAACGTCGACGAGCAGAAATTAAAATTAATTACTGACCTTCATCGTGTTTTCAGCTGATTCCAGAGTTTAATGAGAAAAAAAACACAGATGCTGAGCGCTGAAACAAGCTAACGAAGCTAAAACTGAGTCATTAAAACTACAAGAAGCAGAACATGAGCTAAATGTAGCAAAATGCTAACTATTAGCTAAATGTAGCAAAAGGCTAACTAAAGTCTAAAAGTAGCAAAAGGCTATTAAGTAAATGTAGCAAAACACTAGCTAATAGTTCCAAATGTCTAGCTAAAAGCTAAAACAAGCAAATGCTAGCTAAAATGCAGAACTAACTAAACACAAGATAAAGATAGCAAAAGGCTAGCTAAAAGTAACAAAAGGCTAACTATTAGGTAAATGTAGCAAAACACTAGCCAATAGTTCCAACTAACTAGCTGAAAGTAGCAAAACAGTAGCTGAAAGTGGAAAATGTCTAGCTAAAAGCTCCAACAAGTAAAGGCTAGCTAAACGTAGCACAAGCTTAGCTGAAAGTTCATGTAGCAATAGGCTAGCTAAAAGCTAAAAGCAGCCTAAGATGCATAAAAAGGCAGCAGCTGAACAGTTTCTGAAGAAAAGAATTTATTTCTATGAGGGAAATATTTGTAAATAAAGTTAAATGTTTTGTAAAATATAAAAGTTACAGAAAGCTGAACGAGCCGAAGGTTTTGATCTGTGAGAGGCTAAAGAGTCTGATAAATGCTGAGTCAGCGCCGGTCCTGACGGGTCAGAGAGGGTGGAGGGAGGGGGTGGTGCTCAGGATGGAGGTCTGGATCAGATTTACAGATCCGTCTGCAGGAGGAACAGAAATGATTTTAACTTCTAAAAACTAAAGAGAGTCAGGAACCAGAACACTGAGAAGGGTGGTCCAACTGGACTTTAATTTATTTGGACTACAGAGAATCTGATTAGTTTGAGCAGCTCAGGTTTTTAACCCCCTCCTCTCTGGTTCCTCCGTCTGCGCAGCTGGAGGATCCAGTTCTGAGGGGATGGGGTGTGTGGTCTGAGGGACCCAGCTGGTCCCTTTATACGGCTCAGAGGAGACGACCCGAGTCCGGCTGAGGCTGAAGATGAACCAGGCTGCGAGCAGAACCTTTTTCCTGCTGGGCTTGGTGTTGGAGCTCAGCTGGATAAACAGCAGTTCAGGCGGGAAGAGGCAGGAAGGACTGACGGTAAGGAGAGAAAACAGAATCCTTTTCCTCGTTAAGATCTTCACTCTGCAGGAAGTGGACAGATGTTTGATCCAAACTGTCAGGAATTATCTGAGCGTGTGGCTTAAATACATTTAAATATTCTTTAGAGATCTTCAACCTGTTTCTCATCTAAGAAGAGAAAACATCTAATTCCTGTCCTCAGATCTGCACCAGCCTCTGTTTTCTATGAAACAACTGATTTACAGCCAATAAAACATTTAACTCATGACATGTTTTATCTGCTGAGCAGCTGCAGAGCGAAAGACTTAATCTTTTTAAAGTTTATCTATGGGGTTCCATTAGTGCCAAAAATATGTTTCTGTGACGATGTAAGACGTGTTTGTAGCATGATATGTATATGTTAGGTGATATTTAGTCACTTTACATATACATATCATGCTACAAACACGCCTTACATCATCAGAAACATATTTTTGGCACTAATGGAACCCCATATAAACCCTCGACTCTTCATCGTAACGAGCTGAAGCAAAAACATCTGATATTTGAATGACAGAAGCAAGACAGCTAAAAGCAGCAAAAAAGTAGCAAAAGCTTAGCTAAAACTGAAAGTAGCAACAGTAGCAAATGGGTAACTGCAAGCTAAAAGTTAAAAGCTAAAGGTCAGCTAATAAAAGCTGAAAGTAGCAGAACGAGCTAAAAGTGTAAAAAGGGTTGAAAGAGAAATTAAAGAGATCTTTATGTATATTTTTGTGTTTTTATTTTGAAAAGTATAAAAATGACAAAAAGCTGAAGTACAGCTAAAATCTCCTAAAATCTCCTGAATGTTTTGATAAACAGCTAAAATCTCCTGGATGAGCTGAATGTTTTGATAAACAGCTAAAATCTCCTGGATGAGCTGAATGTTTTGATAAACAG
>NC_051444.1:1551971-1554754 GCF_001649575.2 Kryptolebias marmoratus
ATAAACAGCTAAAATCTCCTGGATGAGCTGAATGTTTTGATAAACAGCTAAAATCTCCTGGATGAGCTGAATGTTTTGATAAACAGCTAAAATCTTCTGGATGAGCTGAATCTCTTCCCTTCCTTCCAAACATTTTCCTCTTTAATCCTCCTTCAGGATTCTTGCTCTGTATTTTTTTTCACACCAAAGAGAAGAAAGTTAAACTGGAGTAACCTTTGTCACGTGTTTTCTGGTTCTGGTTTCCTTCACAGCAGGAACTCGGCCTTTCTGTGGAGCTTCACATGTGGTTCTGAGGAGTTACAGCTTTTAAACTCTGTACGGAGGAATAACACCTAACATTTCTGTGCTCTGAGTGGCTTTTAGGCCTAATTAGGAAGTCTTAATTGTTTCTGATGACATTTAATCCCTTTAATGTAAAACTGGAGGCTGAGAAAACCTTCATGTTGGCAGATTATTTACAGACAGTTTCTCTGCATTTGAATGTCACACAAACAGAAAATTTACCCAGGAGGTTTAATTTATTTAACAGATCTGTTTTTGGTTTCATATTTTCTCCACAGAAAGTAAAGTTTATTAACAACCTTTTTAAAAAATGTCTTTCTGTGCAGCTGCTGTCAGACGTTTCATCCTCTCATCATGTCAGAATATTTATTACGGAAATCGACTTTGGTCTGCCTGATATCTGACCTCCTCACTTTGTACCACAGCATGATGCTGCCACCACCATGCCTGACAGCTGGTTCAGTCTTCTCAGGTCTGAAAGCCTCACCTCGACTCGTCCAAACGTCCTTCTTGTCTCAGTCTTTGTCTCGTCTGACCATCGGACTGTCCTCCAGGAGACATTTGTCTCGTCCATGTGGACAGCTGCAGGTTTCAGTCCAGCTTGGAGGTTTTGGAGCTTCTTCCTTGGTCCTCTCAGTCCATGGTGATGGAGAACTGTCTTCACTGTGGACAGGGACACTGGTAGACAGGGACACAGGTGTTCCAGGTCATGTCAGATTTAAGTCTTTATGGTTCCTGAACATCAGAACCAGTTTGCTTCCATCTGAGGGACACAGACGAGTGTTGGTCAGTGCCGTCAAACTGAAGCTACTAGCTGCAGTCGATCATGATCACCAACAGGAAGTTATTAATTAATAGTTAGTTAATCCACCCTTTAAAAAAACAGTTTAAAAAATAATGAATTGAATTAATCTGACATTCATGTCCATAATGAGTGGATGAAAATCTTTGACCATAACTGAAGACGTGTTCAGAATTTGAAAAAAAAAGAGCAAATTTATCATCAGATTTACTCCCATTATTAAATAAATTGTTAACATTTTATTACCAGATTTATCTAACACTACATAGGCAAATAAAAAACAATTTTATGAAGATTCTGAATGAAGCTATAATGCTTTTAAAAACCAGTTTGTATTTGATCTAAATGTTGTATTTGCAGAGCGTCTGATTAGTTCAGGTTTTCTGGTTTTAGCTGCGGTTGTTAAATCCTTTTTTTTAGTGTTTTCCTGTTTAGAGTTACTTTTTTTGTATTGGTGAAACTTCAGTTAGCTGTGGCGGACATCTTGAATCAAGTTGGCTCCAAAAGATGTTCATTCATTTACTGGTTTCTTACAGTTTCATTGAAGTCTGTCTTCTAATTGAGATATTTTGCTAGCAGACAAAAACCCATCAGTCTGCGTGTTTTGTTGGCAGCAGGTGATGAGGCGGTGGGAGAAGGACGTGCGTTCGGCCTCTAACTTGGACGAGCTGCTGCGACTCACAGATTTCCCCGACTGGAAGTTGTGGAAGTGTCGTCTGAGCCGCGCAGAAGCCGTCTCCTCCCCGGCGTTGGTCGGGCCGCACCGCTCCACGCAATACGCCGCCGAGTCTTACAGCCTGGAGATCCTGAAAGGTTGGAGGAAGCTGAGCGGAGCTTCTCTGGAGCTGTGCTGATTAACGCATGTTGTTCTTCCTGTTTAGCCGTGGATGAGGAGTGGCAGCGCACTCAGTGCATGCCCAGGGAGGCGTGTGTCGACGTGGCCAAGGAGCTGGGCACCGACCCCGCCATCTTCTTCAAACCGCCCTGCGTGTCTCTCCACAGGTTCGTTCAGACCTCAGCATCTTTTCTAATATTCAAGCTGAATGTCAGATCAGACCAGTGAAGGCTTTTCACCTTGTTGTCCTGATGGGAGTCTGTTTCCTGCGGACAGGTGCGGCGGCTGCTGCAACCAGGAGGGCATCAGCTGCAGGAACACGTCTTCAGTGTTTGTGAACAAAACGGTTCGTTTAGCCTTTTCCTGACGGTTTGAGCTGCAGAAACCAAACCTAAACAATCCTTTTTGTGGTCGTGTATTTAAGGTGCTCAGTCTAATTCCTGTGAAGTTCGTACCTGAACCTGTGCTAATTAAAGTGGCCAACCACACTGAGTGCAGGTGCATGGAGCCGGCAATAATCCGCCGCAACGCTCAGCCTCACAGGAGCAGCGGGTGAGTCCCAAACATCCAGAGGATTCAGATTATTTACAGCATGGATTCAAATCAGTGTTTAATCTTCGTCTGATCGGTAGCTGTTCTCTGACGGACCAGCTGTCAGGATCAGACGACTCCAGGAGACTTTGTGCCACCGGCTGGATTTGGGATTGTTCCTCTGAGAGATGCATACCGTACACCTCCAGAGCCCCAGGTGATGGAGTCATCCATCCATCCATCCATCCATCCATCCATCCATCATCCATCCATCCATCATCCATCCATCCATCCATCATCCATCATCCATCCATCATCCATCCATCCATCCAT
>NC_051444.1:1555441-1559363 GCF_001649575.2 Kryptolebias marmoratus
CAACCATCCATCCATCCATCCATCCATCCATCCATCCATCCATCCATCCATCCATCCATCCATCCATCCATCCATCCAGTTTATCCATGGTCAGGTCACAGAGGTATCAGGTCCAGGAGAGAAACTCAGACCTCTCTCCAGCTCCTGGAGGATCACAAAATGTTCCCTGGCCAGAGAGGATCCAGAATCTCTTCAGAGAGTTCTGAGTCTGGGTCAGATGAAGTCACCACTTCGCCCGGCCGCCCTGCAGAGGAAGATCGTTTCAGCTGCTCAGGTCCAGGTTCTCGTTCTTTCAGTCCTGGTCCAGACCTCATGACCACAGGTGAGGGCTGGAACGTAGAACATAGAAGGAGCAGGTGTTTGGATAACACGACCTGTCTGTCGTAAATGGTGTTGAATGAATACTGGACATAAAGCTCTCAACAACCAAGCTCCATCTTATGTTAAACATCTTGTTCCATATTTTCCTAACAGAGCAGTCTGCCCTCAGACTGCAGGTTTCCTTGTGGTTCCTAGAGTTTCTAAAAGTAGAACAGGAGGCGGAGCTTCCAGTTCTCAGGCTCCAGCTTCCAGTTTCTGTCCTTGAGGCTGACACCCTGTCTGCTTATTAGTCCTATAGTTTGGGCTGGTTTGGGTTTCCTGAGGTATCCTTTAGTTCTGCTGCTATAGGCTGAGACAGCTGGAGGACAAACTGATCTCACTGTTCGGACTGCATGAAGCTGGTGAATGTAAAAGATTTATTTTGTTGTGGTGGTTTTGAAGGTATAAATACCAAAATAAAATAAATTCCTCTGCTTTGACACTCGTTATCCTGTTTTACTCAGAGCTTTCTGTGAGTTCCTGGACGCCGGACTGCGAGGTAGACGTGGAATGCTGTGACTCCCTTCCCGAACCCGAACCGATTCTGCAGCCCAAACCGACCCACCGCTGTCAGCTGAACTCCTCCGTCTGCGCCCGCAGACATCAGCGCTTCGAGAAAGCCTCGTGCCGGTGAGCCAGACCAAGTTTCATCCCATCATCAGTCACTTTTATGGATCAGCCTTTCTGATTTTAACACTTTAAAATTAACCCTGATGCTTATTATTTGATGTTTTACTCTGAACGTACTGCTTTTAATTGTATTTTATAGAATTTATCTCACTGATAAAGGAACCCTGGTTTCTCTCCAGGTGCAGGCTGCACAAGTAGCCGTCCACTGGGGAAATAAACGACGAGCTGCTCGCCAAAGAACAGTGAAAAAATAAATCCTATAATTTATTTACAGCTCTATTTATAGTGATCACTTTGATTCTACGTTAATTGAATCTTATTAACATGCCTGCATTAGTTTATAATGAATGTATGTGTTCTGATTTGTTCTTTGTGCACTGAATGTGTAGTTTATAATTAAAGGTTATTTTTATATTTCAGAGTTGCTGTAAAGGTGTTTATTTTAACCTGTTCAATTTAAAAACAGTTATTTAAGATTAAACTCACTCCTTTACAGCCAATGGAGAAAAAAGTAAATATTCTTTTAGTTTTGGCTCTCAGAGTCTCAGCTACTACCACACCACATTTCAGCTCCATGTTTGTAAAACAGACTGAGTTGAAGCCATTTTTGGTTCCCATCAAACTGGAAAAAAAACAGAAAAGGCAACAAAAACCAGGTTCACACATCAAACCTGCGTTCAGTTTTAAAAAGGAATGGGTCTGAACCATAATTAAAAACTGTCTCTGGCTTTTTACAAGGTTTTTAAATTCGTTTGACCTCCGATGAACAACACGTGACGAACCGCCTGTCGTTTCACATTTTGTCTTTTGTTTATTAAGATTTTACAGACTGAGGCGCGTGGAGCTTCTAGGCTTTAAAAATGTCTTTAAACCTCATCTGGTCTGACTTCAGGATGAATTTATTAGGATGTTCAGCCCTGGAATGATCAGCATTCACATCAAAATAATCTTCTTTCGGTTTGGGATAAAAGACTCAAAGTTGTATAAAAATGGCCTTAATGCAACATTGCTGTTTTCTTTTGATATTATATGAACAGCTGAATAATTTATGTTAGAAATCTACAAAAACAAAACATAAACTGATAAACCTTCATCTTTTACATTCCTTAGAAACAAGCTTTATGTTTCTGTGTCTTTAAAATCAGTAATATTCAGTTTTCATGTCGGTTTGTGAGGGTTAGAAAGTGGATCGAACCCAGAATGCAGACTGAAAATAAAACTTTATTATAATAAAACAAACAGGCTGATGAGACGGCATCTATTGCCTTATTTTTACCAAAGAATGGTGCAATTTCTTAGTTTCCATGTTTGATGTTTACTGTGATTCATTGTGAATAAAATGCAGGTTCATGAAGTTTGCAGATCATTGTTTAGTTTCTGTTTTATTTATATTTGTGTGTGGTGTAATTTACCAGTACAGCCCACAATATTTGAACAGTTTTTTCTTTATTTTTTCAAGACCAACTAAAAATTAGGAAAGCAAAGAGGTAAAAAATGTAAAAAGTAAAGCAGTAAAACTACAATAATTCACATTTTAATCCAAACAGACAAGTGTGAGGCTCTGGGGTGGATGTTCAGTTTTTTGTTATAAATGTTGCAGATATGAGCTTCAGCTGTGACAGGGAAAGTAAGCTGTAAAAAGCTGTAATTTTAGATTTTTGTTTTAAACTCTGGATTCAGTCGCATAAATAAAGAAACCCCCCCACAGGCTGTTGGTGCCTCTGCAGGAAAAAAAAACTGCAAAAATAAAGTCAGAGCACCAAAATATCAAATGACAACAGAACCGTGAAGAAATTCTGGGCCAAGAAAAGTCATTTCCTTCAGGCAGATTCTGCCAAATGTGCAAAAAATCACAGACAGGTTTCCTGCGGGACCTGGTTGGTTGATGATGATGATGATGATGATGATGATGATGGTGATGAAGGTGGCGAGGATCACGGGGAGCAGGAAGGATAAAGGTGAGAATAAAAAATGAAGCTGTGGACCTGCTGAACATGTTAGGAGAGATGATGACTCGGTATAATTTCTACATTATATTAATACAATAAAATACAGTAAAATAATAAAATCTCTTTTACTGTTTGAATAAAGGTTCTGTTTGTTAAATGTGACGAGCTGCAACGCAGCTTTGCTTCGTTTGTTTCCGAAGAACTAAAAATATATTTTAACGCGACACAAAAACATTGTCTTTTTGGATAAATGTCATTTAGTGAAACACCGTTCGTCTGCGTTAATAACGAGTCAGCTGGCAGCGTCTGCTGCTGTTCTTAGGTCGCCTTTAAAACCTGCAACAAAAAACAAGCTGGAGACGCGGCTGTAGGGATTTACAAACATTAAACAATAAAACTGATTATAAAAATGGTTTTACCTTGGTTTTTTTTGTTTTGTTTTACTTTTTGTTTGGGTGGTTTAAATTTTCTCTGAGCAGAAAAAAGATTTAAACATAAAACAAAAACCCTTAAAGTCCCTTTAAAGTACAGCCCAGACCCTAAAGGTACCTGTATGTACCGAGTAAATACCTGGTAAGTACTCAGTAAGTACCAGGTATATACCCAGTATGTATCCAGTAGTAAGTACCAAATAAGTACCCAGTACATACTCAGTACCTGCCTTGTAAGTAAAGGTAACAGGTAATATCAGGTGTGTACCTGTCACGTACCTGTGTGTAACGAGCTGCATTATTCTCAGTTCATTTTTCAGATCTTTACTTTTGTTTTGTAAAAAGTCTTCCAGTCATCAGTTTCCTCAGAGTGAAACTCGCCGGTCGTTGGATGAAACATCTGTCATGTTTACATTATGCTGGTGTAGATTCTCAGTCATCCAGGCCATGGTAAATTCAAAAAATATTCAGAAATAGAGAGTGTGGAGTTCTCCACACTCTCTATTTCTGAATTGAGAAAGCTCCTCGGATGAGAAGCGAAACGTCTTCAGC
>NC_051444.1:1561783-1565846 GCF_001649575.2 Kryptolebias marmoratus
GGCCCATCAGTGAGTCAGACAAACGAGGACCCTAACGAGCCTCCATTGTTAGGAGAGTGAGAACAATTTGCAAGCAATCCAGCTTACATCACATCTCAGCTTTAAAAGCTCAACTCCACACTCTCTACTTCTGAATTGAGAAAGCTCCTCGGATGAGAAGCGAAACGTCTTCAGCTACAGAATAGAAGTCCAGTTGTTTTCGTTTTTTAACTTTTTTTTGAACATGTTTACATTATTTCTCCTCTCCAACACTCAGTGTGGAACAGTCTGTTGGGTCCATTTCAGTCCATGTTAATGAGACTCCAGGAGTTCTGATGGGAAACACAGGCACCAAATGGGCTTAAAATGAGTTCCCATCTTGGCCTTTGCTTCAGCCTCATCTGATGGATCAGTAATGATCAGTAATGATCCATCATGAGGTCCGTCTGAGTGGCTGGAAATGGCAGCACAGATGGGACCTGCTGTGTTTACCAATGAATGAAGAACCTCAGCTTTATCTGCACAAACACACCTTAAAGTGTGGAAATAAATTAATTAAATTAAAAATATTACAGATAAATAATTAAAATTAAAATCTTACCTTTCTTTAATGGATTTAAACTACAAGCTGAATTCCCACTGTGAAGCGTCTTTGTTGTTCTAAAACCTGGAGACCCTTTCCAGAGGCACTAATGCACCCCCATGCCATCAGAGAGGCAGGGTTTGATAGTTTCAACTTTAAAGATGTTCCAGATGTTTCCCTCTGTGCAGCATCTCCATCAGTCTGTAAACATCTGGACCTGAGGTTGTCCCATTCTGTCTGTTCAACAGTCCTGGATGGGAGCAGATGTTGTTCTAAAACCTGCACTAATGCACCCCCATACCATCAGAGAGGCAGGCTGACCTCAGAACAGTTCTCCTCTTTGGTCCAGAGGAGACACATCTGTTCACATCTGGCTTCTTCTTTGCCTGATAGAGCTTTAAGCAGCACGGTGAACTGTGTTTACAGACAGAGTTCCTGAGCAGAACAGAACCAGAACCAGCCTTGACCTTTGACCTCAGAGATCTAATCTGTTGATGATGTTATGATCTGGAGATGATGGAGATTCAGGAACTTTATTCTGAAAGTGTTGCTCTGTTCTCAGACACTTCCTGTCAGCCTGGTGAACCTCTGCCCATCTTCAGCCTCTAAAAGCTCGTCTTATCTCCACTCCTCTGACTGACCTGCTGAGAATTAACCTCATTAGTTGACCCATGTAAGCTCGCACCCAGGTTCATCGGTCCATTCCCCATATCCAAGGTCATCAATCCCGTCGCCGTGAGGCTCCAATTGCCCAAGAGCACCAGGTTTCATCCCACAGAAGACGTCAGGAGCCGGGCCCTTAGTGGGGGGCTCTGTCACAGCGTCCCCTGTTCCTGCCACGCCTCCTGCTCTCAGTCATGCCGAAGCCCAGTAACTTTCCACAGTCCCACAGTCTCATGCCACGCCCCTGCACTCCAAGTCACAGCAATTACAGCTATTAGTTTCATCTGTTCCACCCAGTATTTAAGTCCACAGCCCAGATTATTGAACGGTCTTTACCAAGTAGATGTCCAGCGCTTATTCACAGTTCCTGCCTGACTCCAAGACCGTAGACCCTCGCCTGTCCCCTGACTCACGAGTTTTGTTTTCTCCTTGCCGGATACCTTCTGGAACTCTGACTCGCGGTTTCTGGACATCACCCTTTGGATCGTCCCTTTCTGGATTTGGCTGCAGTCTCTGGACTTCCTGGTTTTGACCCTCTGCCCGGCCCTGGACTCTGTCTCTCGCCTAAGCCCCTTTCTGACCATCCCAGCCGCATTCAACCACCAGGCCCCGACGGACTTACCTGTCCTGGTCCCCGAGTCTCAACGTGAGTGTGAAGTCCAGTCTCAGTACTCCAGTTTGCCAAAACCTTAAAACTTTGTCCGTGTCTGCGCGTACTGCATCCTGCCGAGTCGAGTCCTGTCACGTTTGTTATAAAAGCTCCTCCAGATCTTTGAGGCATGTTGCTGCCGGCAAATTCAAAATTAAATTATTTCTTCCCCCAAAATGGTGCACTTTCTTAGTTTCAGCGTTTGATATGATCATTATGAATAACTTATATTTACAAATCATTTCATTGCTTTTTTTTACATTTTAATATCTTGATTTATTGTTTTGTTCAAACCTTGAAAATAATGTTTTGCATGAAATTTGATGAGAACTTGGACGATCTATTAGCTCTCAGATGACTCTCAGTTACTACCACACCCTGATAGCTGCTATAGCTACTTCTGTGTTTGCTAACGCTGATTGGCTGTGGTGGCCATCTTGAATTGCCTCCAAAAGTTAGTTAGTTGTAAGCCTAGGAGCTTTATTAAATCAGTCCAGTGGTTCATGAGATATTTGCTGACAGGCAGACAGACGATTACATGTGGGCGATTAAAAGAGAGACAGATGGAATTCATTTTGTGACAATTTCACTTTTTTATGAGACAAACCAGGAGAGAATCAACGTTGAAAGTTACAGATCCTCAGAAATATTAAAAACACACAACAGAAGAATTAATATTTTCACATTTATGTTAAAAACACAAACAGCTAAAACACCAAATCTTAGAGATAGATTTTGTTTTCAGGTAAAAACAAACTAAGCAAAACAATCAGTCTTTACACTTTGACAAAAGTTGCAGAAAATACAAAAATCTGAAGTAAAAACACTGATAATTTAATTTAAATAAATAAGTCAGCATATGATTAATATTTCAGTCAGGAGTGATCATAAAAGATAAATACTTCGAGGTGACAGTTAATGTCAGAGCAAAAAGCATGAAAACCAGATTCATCACAACATTAAAGTGAGCGCTAATGGAGGCTTTCAGCCAGAACCATTCAAATCTGAGTAAATGAGCACATTTAGCTAACAAACCTACAGGAAAACAAAAGGTTTTAGCTAATGAGGACACAACATTTAGCAGATCTCTTCACAAATTATACAAGGTTTAATTATTTTAAATGATTTTAAAAATATGCACAGAGAATGAGCCGAAAAAACAACAGCTACAGAAAATCTTTACTTACAGCTTCATTTACAAGACTGAGCATTTAATACATAAGATAATGAGATTAATCTAAGGATGGAGTTGTTCCTTTTCGGCTGCACAACCAGAATTATGTAGTTTTTTTTTAGATTTTGTATGAATTTATTTGGAGAGCTGAAAGGATTGCACACCCACACGTATAAAACGACCTCACGCTCGCTTACAGATACTCCTCCTGCTCCACCTGCTTGCCGTTGATGGCGGTCAGGCTGGCCACAGAGTGGCGCGTGCTGTGCACGGAGGTCATGCGCGTGTTGTAATGAGCCGGGCTCTGCGGGGAGCGCCGGAGGACGAAGCGACAGCAGCAGCACAGATGCTGGTTGAACTGCTCCCTGAAGGTCCTGCTCAGCAGGTACAGGGCAAACGGGTTGACGCAGGAGTTGGTGAAGGCCAGGATACGAGCAGCGACGCTGAAGATAAAGTGAGCCAGAGACGTGTCCACCTGCCAGAACATCTGTCATCAGAGACGCGTGGCACTGAGACGGAAACAAATAAAGATTCTCCTGCTTTACCTGGGAATAGCGATAGGAGCGGTACAGGTAGAGGATGTGACTCGGGAGCCAGCAGACTGCAAAGAGACCAACAAACACCAGAACCATCTTCGCCAAACGTTTCCTGGATTCAATCTGTTGGTTGGAGGAAACACTTTAAAAAGGATGTTGGTCAATAAAAATACGATTGGACATGTTTTTATTTTTTGGTGTTTGCTCCTCTGGTTTGATTGAACACAAGAAGAGAAAATGAGTTTCTAGATAGGAAGATTAATTCTGAGCAAATTCATGTCACCGAGATGGATGGTTGGATGGATGGATGGTTGTTTGGTTGGTTGGTTGGTTTGATGGATGGTTGTTTGGTTGGTTGGTTGGTTTGATGGATGGTTGGTTGGTTGGTTGGTTGGTTTGATGGATGGTTGGATGGTTGGATGGATGGATGTAAGGTTGGTTGGATGGATGGTTGTTTGGTTGGTTGGTTGGTTTGATGG
>NC_051444.1:1567035-1569621 GCF_001649575.2 Kryptolebias marmoratus
GGATGGATGGATGGGTGATTGGATGGATGATTGGTTGGATGGTTGGTTGGATGGATGGATGGATGGATGGATGGATGGATGGATGGATGGACAGATGGATGGATGATTGGTTGGTTAGATGGTTGGATGGTTGGCTGGTTGGATGAATGGATGGTTGGATGGTTGGATGGTTGGATGGATGGTTGGTTGGATGGATGGATGGATGGATGAACGGATGGATGGATGAACGGATGGATGGATGGACATACATGTGGACATACAGGTGGACAGACAGACAGATGGACAGACATGTGGACATACAGGTGGACAGACAGATGGACAGGTGGACGGACAGGTGGACGGACAGGTGGACAGACAGGTGGACAGACAGGTGGGCAGACAGGTGGACAGACAGGTGGACAGACAGGTGGACAGACAGCACCCGCCTGTCTCGTTGCGTGCACGTTTCCCTCCACGGGAAGCTGGGAGCTCTGTAACAGGCTGCGGGCGATCAGGGTGTAGTACACCGAGATGGCCAGCAGGGGGATGATGTAGAAGCAGAGGAAGGAGGCCACGGAGTGAAGCTGAGGGTGCAGCCTCCCCTCGTGGGGGTAGGGGGCGCAGGTGACAAAGCTCTCGTTGGTGTGGGGGACGCTGAAGGTGTGGAGGTCAGAGTACACCGCCTCGGGGACAGCCAGGATCAGGGAGGCCACCCAGATGAGCGCCGCCCGCAGGACGATGGTGGTAGTGCTGGCTGAGGTTTCCAGAGGTTTGACGATGGCCCTGTACCTGCCGGACAGGAGTAACCATCAACATCTTTAATTGTTCGAGACACTGATTTCAGAAGACTCAAAGGAGACGTACAATAAAACAAAACAGTTTAGGCTCCCTGTGTTTAAATGATCTCATTTAGAGATTGGAGCTGGTTACAGACTTTCACCTGGAGTCTCACTGAAGAGCGACAGGTTGGCACAAACTCTCGCCAAACTTTGTGCCAGTATTTACAGAGCCAAAAACTAACAGCTCTAATGCTTAAGAAACTGAATTGAGACAAGTTGGAGACAAGTTGGAGACACGCACAACAACTCTGAGTATTTTGAGAAGAAATGTGTGCTGCAAATTTTCACAAACGTTCAAAATTTCTGCGCTACAAGATGCAACATGTCGATTATCAGTTCTGAGTCCCTGTGAATCACGCAAGGACGGACTCAAGATGGCCGCCACAGCTGACACAGAAACGGCTGTAATTCACTCTAAACAACAGATAACGAGGTGAAGTTTAGCTGAGAGTCGTCCTCGACACAAACTCGTTAACGCGTCTCACAAGACGTGCCTCTGGCAGCCATTTTGGATTAAAACTATGTCACAGAACGTGGCGGGCGACATGCATTCCTTCAAGCAACGCTAGGCCTTTAATTACATTAAAGAAATCACCGGAAATTCTTTGTGTTGACATATCTGATGTGATTTAAATCAAATTCTAGGAGGAAAAAAAGTCACATTTCAACAGATAAAGAAAGTAAAAACTTTATTATCTGTAAAATATAATTTTTATTATCTGTAGAGACAATAATGTGAGTCAAAGATTGAGACAGCTCTGAATTCTAGAGGAAGATTGATTTTTCCACATCAAGCTGTTTACAACAGGAGACATATGGCAAAGGTCAAGGGTCACAGAGGGGCAAAGATGAGACCAAAAATATCCTCATTTACTACATATTTCAGGAAGTAAAGTGTATTTATGTTGCACTTTTCACAGATATAAAACAGATTAAAACGAATATTAAGCTCAGAGTCATGAAGTTCTTAAATAAATTTGACTTTAAAAAATGTCCAAACTGTCAATACAACAGTTAATGTTAGTTATTAAAATAATTTATTTGGATGTTTAGTGATTTTATAGATTTAGGAGCAACATGAAGGTTTGCAGCTGAGCCAGTAAAGTCTATTTAACACCACAGATTGTGTAGCAGTGAATTCTGAAGGAGCAGAAGAAGATCTGCTTCCTGCTGATCCTACCTGTCCGCGGAGAGGGCGGTCAGCGTGAACACCGACACCCCGACAGAGGTGAGCTGGATGAAGGGGATGATCTTACAGCCAGCCCGGCCGAACAGCCACTCCTCCGACAGGAAGCGGCTCGCGTCCACCGGCGCGCAGGTGAGCAGCAGCAGGACGTCCCCCAGCGCGAGGCTCGACATGAACAGGTTCGGCTCGCTGCGGACCGACTTGGCGGAGCAGAAGGTCCGGATGAGCGTGATGTTCCCCACGAGCCCGACCGCGATGATGACGCCGTAAACGGAGGCGACGAGAAGCCCGGAGGACAACATGATCGTCCGCGCGGAGCCGTGGAGCAGCAGTGATGCTGCGCAGACGCGCCATGTGTCCACCTGGTGGACAGGACAGCCAGGCTGAGAGGGGGAGGGACAGGGACAGAGACAGGGACAGGGATAGAGATAGAGACAGGGACAGAGACAGGGGCACATGGACAGACAGGGACAGGGACTCAGACAGGGGGGTCCTGGAAAAACAAAAATATGATCCAAACTCAGGTTCCAACTTTAACAGATGTGTCTGAGGACCTGATCCTTCAGGTCTCACCTCGGATCC